>NC_135721.1:129609183-129909183 GCF_964656455.1 Halichoerus grypus | reverse complement strand
ATTTCTTTAAAAAATTACAAGGCCTTTGTAAAGGGAGAAGAGTTTTGAAGAACAGTAAAGTCATTGGTGTGTATCTAAGAAGAAGCCCTGGCCTTTCTCCCATCCTAAAGAACAGCCTTTAGTGGGAGAAGTTGGGTGCAAAACAAATGCTCAGATAGATTTGGAAAAACTGTCAGTCATGAGGACTTGTAACTCGCTTCCTCTGGCATAGCCCAGTCAGCTTATAAGCCTCTTTGAGAAGGTCCTCTCCCATTCAGCATAATGCTACAGAAAAATGGCACCAGAGAAACAAACATGGTGCCAGAGAAACCAACATGGCACCCAAGTAGTCTATCAGCAAGGGCTGAGAGACATGTCCAGATGCTGGGTTCTAAGGACAGTGTCATAGAGCACTGACTGTTTCAGCACGGTAGGAGGAAATCAGCCAAGAGTTCCTGAGCTCCCAAGGAGCACAGGGTAATGCTAAGATGTAGAGAATGGACAAAGAATGCAGAAATGCTAGAGATAAGAAGGAGATTCCAGAACAGGATCCCCAAACACCAGATGAAATTACCTATTTGTAGTGGAGACCAATAGGGCCAGAGGATGGCACAAGTCCTGGACAATTCTCTAATGCCTGGATGACTTTCTCAAAAAATTATAAAACCATGGAAGGGAGGAAGATAGGTAGAGAATCTTAAATATTACTAGAATTTAATTTGGTCTTGACAGAGGTGATGAGGTTAAGAGTTTTCAGCCATTGGTGGAAATAAGGGCACTTGAGCTAAAATTTTATTTTAGCTGTAGGAAGAGAACTCTACATTTCTGCAGCCTAGAGTATGTGACTGTCAACATTTGAACCTGTTACAATGCAAGTCTGTCTGTGAGTGAATAGAGTGAAGGCGTCTGAGCTGGGTCATGAAACATAAGTAAGAAGGTGCCCACTGAAGTTGGTCGGGAGTGAATGCCAGGTAGAGGGAATAGCTGGTTTTCAGGAAAAGAGGAGCAGAAGAGCATGGCCCAATCAGTGAACAGGAAGATGAGAGTAGCTAGAACATTGGGTTTTCTGAAGGAATGAGTCTGGAACGTTAGGGTGAAGCTAAGTTAAGGAAAATAACCTCAATCCTGCTGGCTCGGAAAAGGGAAGTTTTTAAGATAGACAATGAAGTTGTCAGAGTCTTCCACAATGGGTAGGAAACGTAAGCATCTTCTCTAAAGGATAGTTTGGCTTTAACCTTTAGTTTTAAATGCATAGGACTTTGATCAAGGTATTCTATTCTAGGAATCTAAATCGGAAATGTTTGCTTGCCCACATACACAAAGCTGTGTGTGCTTAAAGATTATTATTGCAACAGTGCTTAAAATAGAAAAAAAAAAGCACATAGTCAAAATGTTCATTTTAGGGCACTGACTGATATAGTGAATGGTGAAATATTATACAGAAGTTAAAAGGAGTAAGGGTCATTATTATTCCCCCAAATTGAAAGATCTCCAAGGCATAATTAAATTCCAGCTTCATCCCTTTAGCAACTGTGTCCTTGAACAATTTGCTAACCCCTCTGTGCCTGTTTTCTTGTGTGTAAAACGGACACAGGACTACGCACATCTCATAGAGTCGTCATGAGGATTAAATGGGTTAATCCATATAAAGAGCTTAAAACAGTATCTAAAGAATATTAGACACACTATTTATGCATTATTGCTATTATGTATTAAGATAGAAAAATAACATAGCACAATATGCATTGTGTCATCCTGCTTGGGTTAAAAAAAACACGCATGAAACTTAAGTGACTTTAATATTTATAACACCTTTCGGAAAGAAGACAAAAGGAACTCTTGGCAGGTGATACATCTAGGAGTTGGAACAGAGGCTGAAGACTGGCAGGGAAAGGGGCCATTTTTATCATTTTATTCCCTCCTGTATTGTTTTTAATTTAAAGCAAATAATGTGCTTGCATTACTTGTAAAATGACCAAAAAAGCAACAAAATTAGTGATACTGTTCAAAATATGTATTTGCTAAATCCGCTGGGGTAGATCTACACAAAATGATTTCAACAAATATTTAATGGCAAATGGTACCTACAATAAATGGAGGGGTCATTAGGAGGCTGTAACAGGTTTGGAAAATCTCATACTCAAAAAAAAAAAAAAAATGACCACGGCCCTGTTTCCCATTCAGGTTGCCACTTTGATGGTGGAAAGGGCTTCCAATTATTATTATTATTATTAAATATTATTAATTATAATTATTAAATATTATATCAATATAATTGCCATTGATATTATTATCTTAGCTCCATAACTTACTAGCATACCAACCTTGGCAGGTTTTATAACTTCTCTGGCCTCTTTTTCATTTGAGGGTAATTTTGGTCCTTAGCTCTGGGTAGCAGTGAGGATTAAATGAGATAACGCATGTAAAGTACTTTGTGCAGTGTTTAGCACAGAGTAAGTGCTCAAAAGTGCATCCTCCTCCTCCTCATCATCATCATTTTATCATCATCTCTTCTTATATCAACCACACTCAGGGTCACTTTCCCCTACTGAAACCATTCTCCTGAACCCCATGCAAAGGAAGAACTGAATCAAAGAAGCTTTTAAGAAATTTGAGCTTCTTGGGGTGCCTGGGTAGCTCAGTTGGTTAAGCGACTGCCTTCGGCTCAGGTCATGATCCTGGAGTCCCTGGATCAAGTCCCGCATTGGGCTCCCTGCTCGGCGGGGAGTCTGCTTCTCCCTCTGACCCTCCCCCCTCTCATGTGCTCTCTCTCTCATTCTCTCCCTCTCAAATAAATAAATAAAATCTTTAAAAAAAAAAAAAAAAGAAATTTGAGCTTCTTTCTTATGGACACCATTCTCTACACCGAGAGATTAACCCTTCTGATAATGGATGTACCTGATTTAAAAAAGAATAGTCGGGACACCTGGGTGGCTCAGTCAGTTAAGTGGCTGCCTTTGGTTCGGGTCATGATCCCAGGGTCCTGGGATCGAGTTCCACATCCGGCTCCCTGCTCGGCAGGGAGCCTGCTTCTCCCTCTGCCTGCCACTCCCCCTGCTTGTACTCTCACTCTCTCTCTAGCAAACAAATAAATAAAATCTTAAAAAAAAGATATTTAAAAAAAAAAGAATAGTCAATGAAAAATTGACCTACTATGTTTCAGGCATTTTGAAACTCGGAAGCCCTGACAAATTAATATACTTGAATAAAATTCACTTCCAACTCCCCACCCACCCCCCAACAACAACAACAAAAAAAAAACAAACGAAACAACCATTTCTTTCTCTGCTCAAAACCATGTCCCTGTCCTTTGATGAGATGATATCATCATGAAGCCATCATTCAATGCCAATTTATGAGAATCAGCAATGCAAAGTAGTAAGACTAAGTCATGGTAGGGATGCAGGACAGGGGTATAATTAACACCGACAGGTGCTTGGATTTTTTAAAACCAACATCAAGAAAACCACACAAAACTAGAGTGTAATGTAAAACACTTTCCTGAGCTGGCAGGGGAGTGGACTGCACGACCCACAGGGTCCCTGTTCCAACTCTAATTGCTATTATTCTCTGGGATATGATATCTTAATCAGAAACAATAGCTTGTCTAATTGACTAAGGTTGGGGGGGAACCCTGCTACCTCTCACAGATATCTGAACAGCAAGCACAGTAAATGAGTAATGCGGTGAAATTAAGAAAGGACAATTCAGACAGTGAGATCAATTAGATTGTGAATAGTCATACAAGCAGAGGCCCAGAAGCTTCTTCACTTGAAGTATTTAACACCAGAAAGGTGACATAGAGACATCCTCTGCAGAATTATCTTTCATTTGCAAGATTGGATGGTCTATTCTTTTTTTCAAAAATAATATTGAATCATTGTTCACATTTATAATGTGCCTCTCACTCATGGAAGTTTTTTTTAAGATTTATTTATTTATTTGAGAGAGAAAGAGAAGAGGGACGGGCAGAGGGAGAGGGAGAGAGAGTCTCAAGCAGGCTTTGTGCTCAGCCCCACCCCTCCACGATGAGTGGCTCGATCTCACGACCCTGAGATCATGACCTGAGCTGAAACAAAGAGTCAGATGCTTAACCAACTGTGCCACCCAGGCGCCCCCATCACTTAATGGAGTTTTAAAAATACCTGCATATATTATGTCCACATCTCTGGTTACCATCACAAAATAATTTATTGTAATCCCAAATTTCCAGATACGGAAATTAAGAGTGATCTATTATCTCCAATATACCATTTATATTATCATATAAAAGTTAAATATAATATAGGAAGGATCTTATAAGAGAAATAATAATCCTGGTGCAAAACCCTAATGTCCCCAAATATATATTAGGAATACTGTACATAAACAATATAGCATAGCTATTTTTATTCAAATCTTTTCCTGGCACGTACCTGGACAAAAGCAGGAAAATCTCTCTGAAAGTCATTTTGTTAGAGAGTATTTGCTTATGCAGTTTGAATATATTTTTTCCATTAGTTTGACTGCCAAGTTAGAATGCAGTTTGAAAGCAAAGGATACTGGACTGAAAGCCAAGAAAACTTGCCACTTCCTGGCTAGGCATGTGATTTTTTGGACAAGTCACTAACTGTCTCTGGAGTGACATTTCCTTAAAGTTTCCACTGCCAACGACTCCCTTCTTCCCTCCCCCTTCTCTTTCATCTCAAGAGATCCACACAATCACACTGCATTTACTATGTATCAGATTTATCATCCCTCACCCCTTATCTTATTACTATTATTGCTATTTGCTCATCACCTGACAATCAGAACTTTTGATTAGGAGGTAACGATTATTATTATACTCAAGTGAACCAACAACTTGATTTGTTGCTTTACTCTGGGTAAGATGACCATTAATACTGTAGAATATTAAAATCAGTCCATGCGTCTCCATTCCTCCCTATAAGGCTTCTCCATGTCCAGGAAGCCCAAATCTAGAGCCACTAGACTAGGTTCCTCCAACTCCAATGAGCAAAGAAGAGGTGAGAAAGGATAGGGTGGGTCTGAGGGTCCTCTCAAGAGCTCAGAGCTACTCTTTTTCACTACACTTGCCACACAGGGTGCCTAGAAGGAGGTTTAGAGAGCTTTCAACCTTTAGACAGAAACTGCAAGTTTCTATGCAAAATGTCATGATGTTTAAATGTTAGTTACCCTGTATTCACTAAGTCTAAGATGGCATCACTTAAAATGCATCTTAATTTCTGAGAAGTTAAGATGTAGAAGAAAAAAAAACTTTTTAGAATCAGTGAAGTATCGTTTTTTATTCTTTTAACATTAATTATATTTAGAATTTTTAAATTTAAAATTTTGTAAGACATAATAATTTATATGTAAAAGGATCATGGGATTGAGTATGATCTAGGGGCTACCAGTTGTAGGGTTTTGTTTTGTTTTTTTTAGTTTTTTTGTTTTTTTCACTTCTGCCTGGTCTCCATATTCTCCCAAGTCCCTTCTTGCTCTGCTATTTGATTACTCCACCACCAACGTTGAGATGATAGTAAACATAAACCTTTTAAAATATAATCTTCCCCAGGAAAACCAGTATGTGAAACAGACTGAGAACTCTATACATCCTAGATAGATGTATCGAACACATCCCACTTTAAATAAGCTTGTATAGAACTAAATAAGAGTTGGTTACTGCCTGATTCATTGACAAAGTCGAATAATTCATAACATTATTATGCTTCATATAAAATTGATAAAGGATTTATCTATTGTTATTGAGTTACGTTTTATATTTTAAAACCATGATTTGTATTTTCAGGGCTCAAAGATTTTCGTAGAGCTTCACAAAACTAGCACCCAAGCCCTTGGGTTGTGTTGCCTCATAGATGAAATGGCCATATGCAAAGCACCAGTCTATTTCACCCTTCAAATGAGGACCTACTGCATGCCAGGAGAGTGTGCATGTGATGTCACTCTGTCCTCACATAACACTCTGAGGTAGGTATTATGCACGCGGCTCTAGCTTGCTAAGAAGGAAACTCGGAGACATTAAAAGACTAGCTCAGGATCATAGCTGATCATGCTTGTTCCTTTCTGATTCCTTCTATATGGGCGTTGTGCTCGCAGTGCCCTGGGAGACTAAGCAGTACACACTGCTACAAAGGGTTCTTCTTCCCAAAGCTTCTGGTTGGATTTGGCCAATGAGGAACTCCACCAGGAAACGGAAGGGAAAAAGAGACAGTGATCTCAGTCTATTTTCCTTCGGCTCCCTACCTGAGTGGACCAGGATCTTCTTGGGATAAGGTGGTCATCTCCCCACGGCCCTTGGTCTCCTGAGTCTACCTGCCTCTCTTTCCTCTTGCCTCTGAGGCACAGGGGTCATAAAACAGCCTCTCTGTGAGTAGCCCTCAGGTACCCCACTATTCTGGTGGTTTACCTGTACCTGTTCACAGCTTCGCAGATTGTCCCTTTATTTAACTCTCTTTAAAATTCTGCCTATTTTTGTGGATGCCAAGCCCAGACAGCTCCAGGACCAATCAGAGACTCAAACCTAGGTCCTAATAACTCAGAATCAAAAATGCTTTTCACCAAACCACAGAGATGCCCAAATTATCTCCTTAGAAAAGCTCTGAGCCCATAGTATTACAATAGTCATGATGTTTAAATGGGGAGGGGGGGGGAGGAAACATTTAAAGATAGACCATCATTTCCTGTGGTATAACATCTTCATGGTATTTGATATTAGTGGAGGGGAGGAGGGAGGAAACATTTAAAGATAGACCGTCATTTCCTGTGGTACAACATCTTCATCACTAATATCAAATACCATTTCTTTGAGGACCAGCTAGTACCTTTGAACTCTCTAGAAGAAAACTGCTATGTAAATCCAAGGTATTAAGAGTATATCATTTTTGCCCGGTGATAAAAATCCCCAGGGTCACAAGGCTACGATAGGATAAAACCATTTCAACAGGAGAAAATCTTTAGGAAACAGATTCTACTACAAAGAAATTCACTTTGTATAAAAAGTATAGGTTTGTTGAATTCAAAAAGGTGTGAGAGGATTTGCTAATGCAAGGAGGAACACAAGATTACCTGTACGCGGAGAATGGAATGTCCCGTTTCCTGTGCCACAGTCAGTGGTATCATTCATTAATGATGCAGGTGGTCAGCTGCAGCTGCATGGGCACATCTCAATACTTGGTTCCTACACACATTAAAAAATAACTCTCCTTAATGCCAATCATATGCACTTCTTACTGTTTTCATTCACACAGTTTCTATTTCTATTCTAAGTCGTTCACCAGGCAATTCTGGATTCCAGTTTAATTTTCTATAAAACCAATGATAATAGAATAAGAAGTAAAAGAACAAGCACTCTTAATGAACACTTACTTGTACTGGGCCATTGCGAAGCTGTTTCTGCACATTTTCTCAACGTACATATCTTATTTAACTTACCATTTACTATGTATTATACTAGTATACTTCTATTACACTCGAGGTACAGATGAGAAAACTGAGACCCAGTGTGTTTACTTATCCTGACCAAAGTCAGCCAGCTCAGATGACAGAACTGGGACTTGAATCTGCCGCAAAGCCAACCCTCAGTTTTATCCAGGGTTACCCCGTCAAATGCGGACTGAGACTGGACTGGTACGCAGACCTAATGCAGCCAGCCAGGGAGCATTATAAAACATTATAAAACTGGAAAGCAGGTGCCCCACCTACAGAGACCATCACAGTCCAGCTCCAGCTGGTCAATCATTCCCCGAAAGAATCAGAACACAGTATAGCCATGTCTTTGGTTTTTCAAGAGAAGTAAAAATCCTGAATTTTTATATAGGAATCTCTTGATTTTTTAATGCAGGGTATCAGCCAACAGAAATAGTTTAAGTGTTCAAGGCAAGCTCATGGACCGCAGGTCTGTGGCCTGTGCCCTTCCCTCAGCTTCTTGGTAGACATAAAGAAGGCTCGTCTCTCCAATCCCTTGACCATCCCAGCTACTTTCAAGGCCCAGAGCGTTACACCAGTCCTGGAGGGTAGTCAAGGTGAGGGTGACCACCTCATCCTCGTTTGCCTGGAATTTTCCTGATTTCAAAGCCACAGGCCCCTTGCCCCAGGAAACCTCAGCCCCAGATGAAACGGGGGTGTTGGTCACCTGGTTAAAGCTGAGAACTGGCTTCTAGAATCTGCAAAACTCCAGAAGGTCAAATAACCTGACCTTAAAATGTGTCCTTTCAGGGGAATCTCACTCTCCGTGGAGGCGTTAATTTGCTAAAGCTTTTGTGTTTCCTCTTCAAAAATTAAGCTACCTCCGAAGCCAGGGTGTAACACTCCCTAGGACAGCCCCCGGCAGCAAGTTTCCCAGAAACTCTAGCAACGGAAGAGAGAAGGGCAGGGCAAGGCGGGTGAGCAGTGTCCCTGAGAAGGCTTCTGGTTGCTATTTGTCAGAGAATCCTAATTCGAATCCAAATGGGAGCGCGCCATTATCGGGGACTCATACAGCTCCAGGTAAACAGCTAATGAGCAGGCTGCCAGCTTCATTTTTATCAAGAGCCCTCCGAGACTCAACCGTGCCATTTCATAAAATATGCAGATGATAGTGCGGGGAGAAGAGCAAAGGCTTTGAAAATGATTCACACAACCTAAAAATGATGTTGAAAAGGGAGGAATTAAATATTCACAAAGTGAGAGAAATTAAGGCATATTAACGGTTCGAATGTGGAAATGAAATGAGTAACATGCACAGAGTTGATGAGAACGGCGTGATTACAGATCCGTCCAAAGTTTCTAATTCTGACACAGCGCGGTGTGGAGGTGCCCGTTTGGCTGGTAAGGGCAAAAAAAAGGCATGGGACACGCCGCACGATGCCGACAGATCAGAGGCAAAGGGAGGAAGACACAGCAGTGATTAACATGAGGCTCCGTTCTGTGCTGAGGGTGAACTCCACGTTCACAAAATGAATACTAATTAGGAGCACAAAACAGACTTTAAGTTGGCTAGACGCTTGATGCGATTAAGGCCGAAACGAGGAAGGCACAAGAAGGCACAAAAGCTGGAGCGGCTCAATTTGGTGAGGTCACCCTACCCTCCACTTTTAAGAACAGGGGATGGAAAGCCAAACCGTGGCCCATCCAAACTAGAATTAGCAGTAATTATTATATAATATGTAATGATGAGATTTAAATGGGTAACACATTTTCTCTGCTGAGATCATTGAGACATGATTCATACAAATGATGAAATTAATAGATCTTCCTCTTCTCAGACTGCCAGGCAGCTTCAACTAGATTTTTCAACAGAGACTGATCCTCATGAAATCATATGAATAGAGAGATTTAAGGAAATTGCAGGAGGAATTGGTTCAGTGTATAAGAGCACACTAGGGTTTAGAGAAATTCACACATTCACCTCGAGGATGAGCGCATAGCTCTTGGCCCTGCTTTTTGCTTTTTTTTTTTCCCCTTTAATTTTTAAAAATCTACCTATATTTTTAAAAGGGATTTTAGAGGTAAAGATATGAAGCTAACGTCCTCAAAATAAAGAGATACAACACCAGAAGTCTAAACAAATATTTACAGGGAGGTAGAGTTGCTTTCTTTGCATCTAAAATGCAAAAGAAAACAGTTGATGTATGTGAAATACATTTTAAATAATAATACAGAGATGACTCAAGAAATTTAAATTTTAATACCGATGGAAAACAATTTAAGAGACGATAATATTTGCATATGAGGTATTCATGATTTCAGTGCATCTAAAATTTTCAAGAGAAATTTAAGAAAAAGATAAAACGACTGCAAACGAAAAGGAAAGCTCAGAGCCATCTTTGATAAAGTATTTCTCTAGCATTTCTGCTTAAAACACATCATTGTTGTTGGATTTGGATTTTTTTTTTCCCTCCTGCAGAAGTATAAAGCAGTTACTGGGGACAGGAGGACTGCCGGAGATCCACTGTGTTTTCCGAGGGGAGAGATCCCTAGTCCCATTCGCTGCACAGCATATGAGCAAATTAACAGGCACTCGGGGAGGAAGCCCACAGTACTAGGCTCAGGCATGTAATAATTAACAAAGCCTTGCTACCTCCGTGGCAACTTGGGATGAAAATATTAATCATTCACAGCTGTGATCGCCTCAAAATCTCCTATTTTATGGCTTTGACACATCCATGAATAATGCCATTTACTATAATGTGCTGCATATCAGAAAGAATACTTTTACAGTATGGCTGCTTCTCTAGAATTTGTTGTAAATGATATGAGACCTGGAGTCCCTTCAGCATCTACAGAAAAGAGAACGTGACACAGCACTACTTACAGAGTACGCTTTACTGAGCACCTACTATGTGCCAGAAAGTCCACGTATTCTTTGTCTAAGCCTTACAATGGCGCTACGAGGACAGTACTGTTATTATGTCCATTCTGCACATGATGAAATGCGGGATCGGGAAGTTAAGGTCAAACAGCCAAAGACATAGAGGCAGGCTGTGAACCCCCATCTGCTTTGCTCCAAAGCCCATGCTCTTCCCGCAGCATGGAGTTCAAAGGGAACTTTAAATATTACCGTGACATTGGTTTCCACAGTGCCCTCGCCCCGCTGGGTCCCCAGGGGATCGCCTTGGCAATTAATTCATTTAAGGAATCCATTCGGAATTTTTTCTACCCTGTTCCATCACTTTGAACACCCTTCTTTTTCACTCTTCCTACCCTTGATTTGAGCACACAGCGCAAGTGCATGCCCTGGCCAGTGCATTCTCCACACTGCAGCTGAGAGTGAGTTTCCCAATGTACATCGAGTTGGGAGTTCCCCTGCCGAAAATCTTTGCACTTTTTCTCCTGTGCCCCTCCAGCCTCACCTCCTGCTTCCCTCCTTCTAAGTCTTTCACTAACATCCAGCAAAGAGGAGGTCTCTGCATTTCTCAAAGCCGTGGATCTCATTCTGTCTCCAGCCCTCCGGCGTACTGAGAGGCCTCTGCCTGTGACACAGCTTGTCCCACTCTACCGCCCCCAAACCCATGCCTCAGCCGGTTCCTCCTCGTTCCGTGGATCTTCCTGCCCTTACATTTCACTTTCTCCAGGTTGACACCTTTAACTCTCTATTCTACCTTGAGTTTTCTAGATGCTCTCATAACCCTATCCATGTTCTCCCTGGCAATTGTCACAATTATAAGTAATTTTTTTTCTGTATGATTGTATCATAACATCTGGCCCCCACAGGAGCTTTTCAACTCCATGATGGCAGAGACTATGTTCTCAAACTCGAGCACATAGTAGGTGCTCAATAAATACGTGTGGGAGGAAGGCACAAGAAGGAAGGAAGGAGGGAGGGAGGGAGGGAGGGAGGGAGGGAGGAAAGACTGGCTGAAACATCTCCATTTTTTAGCCAGAATCCTTTCCACCTGCATTTTCTCTGTTGTCTAACCCCTCACCGAAGCCTTTCCTCGCTGACATTCACACCACTTGACAACAACCAGAAACTATTGCATCATGACCACTGTTGTTTTGGCAGGAGCAGGGAGGCTGAGTTTGTGTCCTCAGAGAATCATCCGGCTGCAGGAGCCTTGACTCCCCCAGGCCCCCATCATTTCTCCTGCACACCTCTCTTAGGGGCTTGCAATATTATGCTGCAATTGCTTGTTTGTGTGGCTGGCTCCCTCCCCCGTTGGATGGCCAGCTCCCCCGGGCAAGGACTGGGAGATATCGGCCTCCCTTCCTTGTTCAGCATAGGGCCTGAGCATACAAGGTACTCGGTAAATGGCTATTGTAAACAATTCCAGTCATGAATGACTCAGTGAGTAATTGAATGGATAACTAGGGGAATTAGTAAATCAGTGAGTTCATAAAAGAAGTCAATGTGAAAAAAAAAAAAATTATTCACCCAAGTATTTCCTAAAGTGTAGTGCCCACCCCATGGGTGGTACACAAGATAATTTTTCAGAATATGTAAACTAATTTTTAAATTTTAGCTGCTATGGAACAAAGAAAAAGACGTTAGGAAAAAAATTAACCTGCACATTAATTCCTTTATATCATTGATATTATGACTTAGGACAATTTAAGTTAAAAAAAATATTAAGCAAACACAGTACTATTACAGAAGGTGCTGGATATGGCAAGAGTCATGAAATTGGTATATAGGTGTGAGGCTGGGAAACACGTAGTTTGAAAATGAAGGAGAAAAAACCCGTAAGATTTCATGAGTTCTACTATGTTCCAGGTGGTGTTCTAAGCACTTGACCTGTATTAAACTCATGGAATCTTCATAATAGCTCTGCAAGTAAAAACCATCCCGTTTTACAGGTGAGGGCATGGAAAGGGACGATCTTCATCCAAGGCTGTACCACCAGTAAGTGTTTGAGCCGGGGTTCAAATCCAGGTAGAGCCCATGGTGTTACATGCAGCACTGCGCAGACTCTGGCAGAGAAGGCAAAAAGGAGCTAATGAGCGAACGCGTGGGACAGTGAGTGAAACACAGGCTGAGGGGGCACAAGAAAGAGAGAAAGTGACAGCTGAGGCCAGGGCCTTTCCTGGGCATGACCCGGAAGTAGGAAGGATGCTCTGAGGGGCCTCGCCTTTGTTCTGTTTCTTGCCTCTGCAGCCATCGTGGTGGAGTAGCCTCTCTCGACACCCACTGGGAGGCAAAGTTGTCCCAACTGCATCTACTTGTGGCTCCTGAAAGGGGAAAATGCCCCATTTTTCCCCACTGCCATTTGAAGGGTAGCTCTCTGAGCTCTGATACCCAAGGAAACAGGTGGATGTGAGGAGGACCCATTTGTTCTTGGACAGTCCTGCTCACTCTGGCCTCTTCGGAGCACTGACCTGGGAACAGATAGGAACAAAGGGATCTGCACAACAGCCATCATGACCCCGGGGGACTAGGATCAGAGGGCACCTGAGGCCATGCTCATTCAAAAAAAAAAAAAAAATGTGTGTCTTCTCACTTAAGGGTTCTCTTAGGGAGTTCAGCCTCCTTCCCCATGCACTAGGATCATATTGTCCATGACCATTCAAGAATCAACCGACTCCCCTCCCCTTTCCAAATCTTTTTCTTACACTTCTCTTGCCCCTGAAATGTTCTCCCTATTGCTCTTGATGCAAAGCCTAAGTCGGAATTCTGACTAGGTCCCTTATTAGCTGTGGGTCATCAGGTAACCTACCTGCATTACGGCTCCCTTCCTGAGGTGTTAAATGGAAATAAAAGTAGCCCCACCTCATCAGGTCTCTGTGAGAAGCAAGCGGAATGTTCAGATTTAAGGCAGGCAAAGCATGGTAACTGGCATGTGTTCACACTTGACATATGGCAGCTCTGATCCTCCAGATGGATGATGGCAGTGTCTATACTCAGGAGTGCAAAATTTATCTTTCTATCTCTAAACTTAATTTCATTGTCAAGACTTTTTTCTCCAGGTGATAGAAACTTAATTGATTCAGGGTCTCACCTCCTCCCTTTCCTTGAGGTTGAGACTTAAATTCCAGAGATTGGGTTTCTGATCACCCACCGGTCATTGTTACTTATCTACATGGATATGCAATGATATGTCCTTAGTCTTGATCATGAGAGTTAAAATTACCTCCTCACCACAAAATGCAAGGCCCCATCAGCAATCCCCTGGCACTTCCAGGCCATATTTGGATGGAAAAAACTTTCTGATTCTCTCCACTTTTCACTACGGTAGGGGAAAGCCCTGCATACCTCACTAGAACTCTCTGCGTGTCATCCCGTATCAGTCCAGCTTTGAACACACAAAATATTCATACATGGAAGCACTTAACAATTGTTGGCAGAGTGGAGGGGCACCTTCTAGGAACGACTTCTGGATTTGCACTGCAGAACCAACTCCCAAACATCAGGAATAGGGAGAACTGGGAAGCCGCCACTGGAACGACTGGCTTCAAACCCACTTCTTGACTCAGGGTTAAGGAGCTGCTTCCATGATGGCCGGCTCCAGAGCCACGCCTGTCATACTGGCCCCAGCAATGACACAGAGGCTCTGCAGTCTGCCTCTTGACCCCCACACAACCAGCATCTGCATCCTGGGACTGCTTTTAATACTGCCATGCAAACCCCAATCTTCCATGACTATGCTTTCCAGAAGAAACCACAGAAGCAGCAAGAGGGTAACACCTGCCTCATTCCCACCTTCTGTTTCTCAGAAAAATGCAAGGTGGGGCAAGGATGAGGAAAGAAGAGAGAAGTTGCAGACAACTACCAAGGAATTCTCTCCCCAGTTCTGCTAATACAACTCGCTAAGACCCTGGAGATGAGCCCATGTGCCCTGTGGTGGGCTAATGCCGGGAGAACCAAACAGATGTCACAGCAAATTCTACCTTGGTGTTCAGCAACTGGATGAGGACATGGGGGGACCTGGCACCTTAGGTCTTGTTCCCAGTTTTTGCAGACTCTGGGTTCATGAATTTTGTTATGTAAGCCCTTTCCTATGCCTTCGCCTCTTGATGATCTCTTCACAGCCACTCTGCTGGCGTTATTACTGCCCATTTACAAGTGAGGAAACTGAGACCAACGTGGCTGAAGTATTCAGTGTCACATGGCTATGGGGGGTAGTTTAGGCTTTGTTGATCGTAAAACTTACTCAATTTGGATTCTCCTTTAAAAAAGAAATCCAGATTACCGATACAAAATTAGATAAGAAAATGAATATTTATTTGGGATGAGAAAATAATGGAGCCAAATGACAAATTTTAAAAAGCTAACACTGCAAAATCTAGAAAAATAACTCCATCTTTTATTAACTGCCTGACATCTCTAAAATATTTTTCCTACATTTTTTGCATCACACTCTTTGATTGTCTTGTCATGACCGAGATTTTATAAAATATCTTTCTATAGAGAAAATAGAAAAATAACTTAGTCCTTCCCCAGCATGGTTGATCAGAACCTTTTCTATTATTGGTGGTTTATAAACGTTTATGTGAGTTTTATAACTCATTAGCGGCAAGGTCGTATACATTTTTAGGATAGTTATCAATTTTAGGGAAGGCTCTATCAAGTTTCTTTCCTACATGAGCTGTAGGATTTCAGGGAAATTCCAGGTTTTTCCTGTAATGACAAACCTGAAACACTCTGAATTAACAACCCCCGGTTATAATTTGTCACCGATGTCCTTATTTTACGTGTATTCTGAGTTTTATGGTATCTCATCTATGCTGGTGTTCTGCGTCCTATTAGCAAGAAATTTAAACAGTGGCATTATGATACTTCTCTTTTTAATTTCCATGAAAAAAGAAAAAATAACGTAGGCTGCATTTATAATTGTGTCTGCTGACTGACTGAGTATACATACTCCCAAGAGGACAGAACTTCCAACTGGACTGTTGACGGGAATCAGATCCTCTACTGACTAGTGTACATATCTGATGCTCAGAAGAATTTTCCACAGACTAGCTTGCGACTCCTTACATTCATAACCATGTTTCTCTTCTACTGACCATTGGGTGTGCAAACACCTTAGGATATATTCACATCACAGGGCTGCCATTGACCTTGCACCTTCCCACCACAGCATCGGGTTCACGGACACAGTGGGTGTAGGACTGTTTCCTAGAAGTCATTCCAAACCAGGATACTAGCAAGACCTTGATGATATAAATGAGGTGACAGAGGAGCACATAAAGATATCATATCAAACCCCAAAAAAGTCTGTCCTCCAATCAAATTTCCTATAACCAGACCTTAAAATGCCAATGGTCGCTGTGATGCCACTCCACTCCAAGGTAAGTATGGTCGAGGGGAAGTTGGAGAGGAAAAAAACAGCCTCTTAACCAACTGCACCTCAAACATTTCACTTGCACAAATGTTATAGATACATATCACCATGACAACATATTAGATGGACCCCTCCCAGGGCCTGAAATGTGAGCATCTCTGAAGCTTAAGCATGTTTGGCCTCAAGGTATACCCGTGGAGGCAGAGACCCAGATCTGGAGCTTCTTTCCACGATGCCCAAAGACCTCCCCGTTCCAAGGAGCATCTGCATAGTCTGGGGACATCTGCTTGCTCTATATTAGCCACAATTAATAATCAGAAGCAGAGACGTAGCCACTTAACATATATCAACCACTCTTCTGGGAGGGAGCTGTCATCCTCTGGTTCTCTTTCCCCGAGATAGGGAAATTGATAGGTCACTAGTGTCTGGGAATAGCACTCAAAAGGTATCATATTTATTTTAGCTGCAGCTTCAAATCAGTGGCTATCTGCATTATGAAGAACATCATTCTATAAAACACATTTGGTCTTCATTTTTCAAATGCTCCTGAAGGGAACATATGGTAATCTGTTTAACTCTGTATTCCACAGAGTTACTTAAACCCCATCCACCAAACTCTTCTGCTATTTTTATTACAAAATGCATGTCGTTTTTATACCCTAAATATTCCCCCTTTCTGCTTAGATGGTTAAAACTACCCAGGGCTACAAAACTACCCTGTTTACCATCAAATTCATGAGTCACACCCTACAGTCATTGAATATAACAAAAATATTATCCACAAGGGGGTTAACAAGTACATGTGGGCAGAGCCCATATTCTTGTGGGTTTCAGGCATGAACTATTTTGAAGTCATTTGTTTTTTTATCAGAACCCATGCTAACATAAGCTCTCAACTTGATCTTCTGAATTATGTGTCTCCCGCTAGAAGCTAACTCCTGCAAGTTTTTCTCGATTGTCCATTTTTGAGGCTGTATTTCAGAGCCTGATTATTTTCCCAGATAGGAATATTGCTTCTCCTTTCTTCTATTCCCCCATCAATAGTGTCATTTGAAACCCTAATTTCACTTCTTAAATATCCCTAAGCTCACTGCCCTTCCCCACTCCCAATGAGAGCTTGATGTGGAATGTGACAATGGGAACTCCAGGCCTCCGTTCTAATGAGAGTTATTGATGTTCAAGCCATAAAACAGAGCTGGTGCTTGGATGTTATACGCAAACAATGAATCATGGAACACTACATCAAAAACTAATGATGTAATGTATGGGGATTAACATAACATAATAAAAAAAACAAAAACCAGAGCTGGTGCTTAATTGGGAGTTGCTTGTCAACGCAAGGAAGGGAGCACCGTTCTTAAAATTTAGTTTGTGGGGGAAGCAGTTTCTCCAAAAGATCAATGCAGTTCCTTCTCCTAAAGTAGGAAGAAACGTGAAATATTGACCTGCCTCTTCGTATGCGCATCACCATTTACAAGAGACAGTCTGTGACCAGGTGATTCTCTGTGGTCAAGCATGTTGAGAAAACACTTCCTTTTTTTTTTTTTTTAAAGATTTTATTTATTTATTCATGAGAGACAGAGAGAGAGGCAGAGGGAGAAGCAGGCTCCCAAGGAGCAGGGAGCCCGATGTGGGACTTGATCCCAGGACCCTGGGATCATGACCTGAGCCGAAGGCAGACGCTTAACCATCTGAGCCACCCAGGTGCCCGAAAACACTTCCTTTTAAACCCTCCTCTTCAGCTATAATAATGCACACTAGCATATTTAAGGCACCAGAAGTCCATCACTAAAACAAACAAAATTTAACTTTTTTTTTGTTAATTTCCCAATTGCCCTTGATCATGTGACTCTCTTTCCGCTAATATCCAACAAAACTAGTGCTCCACAAAACACACTTTGGGTAATGTTGCCATAATTAATTTTTTCTGATTTTAATGGCATATTATGCCTTTAATGAACAGATTTTATGCAATAGAGGAGAATCTCAATAGGTTTCAGATCATTTGATTAAACTCATTTTTTTAAGATTGAGAAAAATGATAGAAGATATGCTTGCATAAAATAATGTGGAAATTTTATGTAAGCTTCAGAATTAAGTATCAGAATTCAGAGTTTGGGTTCGGAAGACCTTGAGTTGCCTTTCTGTAACATTCCCAAATCATAATTGAGCAACTATAAATGGGCCAAGCACTGTTATAGGCCCTACGATACCATGGATAACTTGCTCATAGGGAGTTTGTAGCCCATTAGGAAAATAAATATTCATAAATAGTAACACAATTACCCATACTTGATTTTAATTGATGTAAGTTCTATAGAAGAGAAGAAACTAGTGCAGTGATCATTTATAACAGGAGAAAATGATCCAGCTTTGGGGAAGAGGAAGATATCAGGGAGGGCTTCCTGGAGGAGGTAACATTAAGCTGTCTCTGAAAAGATGATTTGGGACAGATCAGGTTGAGGCAGGAAGAAAGAGTATTCCAGCCCCCAAAAGTAGAATATGCAGAAAGAATTTTTCACTTTTAAAGAAAGAGAAAGAAGGTCATGTGGCTGGAACCCAGAGACAAGAGAGAAAGACGAGATGAAGCTGGAGTGGTAGCTAGGGGCCAGATCTTCTAAGGCCTGGAAAGCCAGTAAGTGTATATGTGAATATTTAATTCCAACATCAGTGTGAAGCACTATTGATCAAACCTTTCAGTTTCAAGGTAAGATTAAAGAGAGTTCTTGGTTTGGAAAACAAAATGGATTCTATCCTGATCCATGTGAGCATTATTTAAGCTTACATGCTTAAAAATTCCATCCAAATAAATGATAAGAATTAAGCAGCCCAAGGGCGCCTGGCTGGCTCAGTTGGTAGAGCATGAGACTCCTGATATCGAGGTCATGAATTCGAGCCCCACGTTAGGTAGAGAGATTATTAAAAAAAAAAAGAAAGAAAGAAAGAAAGAATTAAGCAGCCCCAAATAAAAGAGATTCTGAGTTATGCAAGATGAACTGAGTCAGTTTAAATCCAAAAATGCATCATGAGATGAGAATGTTCTGCTGCCTGAGCAAAAGCTGGATCCCACGTAAAAGCAACCAAAGCCCCATCACCCAATTTGTGTGGACCGCGGTGTAGCTGTGGCCCCAAATCCACTTTACCTTTTATCCCTCTCCACTGCATCTGAAATATATCGGCTCTAATCACAGTGAGTGAATGGGGAGAAAAGGTGGGATTTCCATCTCTTTAGCACAATAATCTTCTCAGAACAAGTCATCTTCATAAATAATTCCATATTATCCCAGTCACACTGTCTGGATATCTGGGACTCATTTAATGAAATGGTTAGCTTTAAATATTTCCGGAAGAAGGCTTTTAAAATTCAGAGCATATGTCTTCAAGACTAGAGGTCAGGGTTTGTGATCAAATATTATGCCCTCGGACTTGAAATACTGTGTATGACCTGTCACTAGAAAAGGGACAGCCGCCCAGAAGTTACTAGCTGGTTCTGGGGAGGCAAATGCCTGCTTGAGATCATTTATGGTGAATAACAATACTAATAAAATTGCCTTAATTCTCCCAACCATTCCACTCGTCTCCTTCACCTCTGCAAAATATTATTTCCATGATACAAGGTGCTCACTGGCCAAACCTCCCCTTTCCTATATGCCTCCTTGTCCATATCCAGGCAGACTTTACATCTTGCTGGATCTATCCAACAAGGTCTATCTGTGCCCCTCTCCTTCTCAAACCCAACAACCCAGACCAGTTCCCACCACCTCTTTCCAGAGAGGTAATTTAGAGAGAGATATCCCAGAGAGAGAGATACCCTGTCAAGTGGATCTGGGGCCATAGCTACTATCCTAGGACAATGACCAGACCATGGGCTTCTCCACCAGAAAGACAAGGGCTCAAATCCAGGTTCAAGTCCCAGAGAAGTCACTGTTCTTCTCCACGCCTTGTTTTCTCCATTTACAAAATGGGCATGAAACTGACTCGGGGCTGTACTAGCAACAGCAGTGACTAGCCTGGACCTGGAGGTGGATCTGCATGAGTTCCATTCATGGCTCTCTCCTGTGATTTTGGAAAAATTGTTGAACCCCTATAAACCTCATTTTTCTCATCTAGAAAGTGGGGATAATAATAATACATTGGTTGTGAGTACAGTGAGACTATGCATGGGAAACACTTGGGACCAAGTGAGCACTCAGTGATTACTGTGGGAACCAAGACTAGATGTGACCCCCCCCCAGGGCTCGGGAGGGACATTCAGGTCCTGCAAGAGCATCTTCTCCTGATGCCACATGCCTCTCATTAACTCATGGACAGGCCACATTTGCTGACAGATGCACCTGTCCTGTTGGCTCTGAATCTCCTCCCCCACCTTGCATTCCCCTTTGCTGCACCTTGAGGCAGCCTGTTTTCACTGCTTTCCTGGCTTGAGAGCTCTTTAAGTCAGGGATGAGGTCTTGTTTCACGTACATGTAATTGGCAATGACGATTTCTTGGCAACAAATATAGGATGCATTTGTGGTGCTGCCTGGTAAAGCCACATTCTCACTAGATCCAACCCTCACTTGAAGGAGCCCTGGCTGCCCTGCCAGGTGGGGAGCTGTCCCCACTGCTGCAAACCCAGCGCCACACAGCAGAACGGTGTCAGCACCCCATCCCCCATAGCTTGAAGCCCACCGTGCCCAATTTCCCCTGGGCACGCACAGACTCAGGGTCATAACTTCCCAAAGTCAATCCAAGGGGACGGGGAAATTCACATATAGAAATGTTGCTAGTTTTGCTAGATTCTTTTCTCTGATGTACTAGAATAATGCAGCCAAACAAATCAACCTTTTTAGTATAGTCAGGTTTTTGCTTTTTGCTTTATTCTTAACATTTTTTAATTTTTTATATTTTTGGTGGGTGAGGAATATGGTGGAAGCAGCCCATTACTGTGTTGAAGAGCAAGAATTACACTCCCGGGGGTGGGGGGGGATTGCAGACTGTACTAGTATCCTCACTCAGGTTACTCATCTCCTAATTGTTTTCTCATCTATAAAATGGGTGATAATATTAATTCTTCATAAAACTGTTAAGACACATAAATGGTTAGAATATTGCCTGGGACATACAGCAACCTCTTCGACCTCAGCCGCAGCAACTTCTTCCTAGAAACATCGCCAAAGGCAAGGGAAGCAAGGGCAAAAATGAACTATTGGGACTTCATCAAGATAAAAAGCTTTTGCAAAGCAAAGGAAACAGTCAACAAAACCAAAAGACAACTGACAGAATGGGAGGAGATATTTGCAAATGACATATCAGATAAAGGGCTAGTATCCAAAATCTATAAAGAACTCATCAAACTCAACACCAAAAGAACAAAGAATCCAATCAAGAAATGGGCAGAAGACATGAACAGACATTTTTCCAAAGAAGACATCCAAATGGCCAACAGACACATGAAAAAGTGCTCAATATCGCTCGGCATCAGGGAAATCCAAATCAAAACCTCAATGAGATACCACCTCACACCAGTCAGAATGGCTAAAATTAACAAGTCAGGAAATGACAGATGTTGGCGGGGATGCAGAGAAAGGGGAACCCTCCTACACTGTTGGTGGGAATGCAAGCTGGTGCAGACACTCCAGAAAACAGTATGGAGATTCCTCAAAAAGTTGAAAATAGAGCTACCATGATCCAGCAATTGCACTACTGGGTATTTACCCCAAAGATACAAAAGTAGGGATCCGAAAGGGTACGTGCACCCCGATGTTTATAGCAGCAATGTCCACAATAGCCAAACTGTGGAAAGAGCCAAGATGTCCATCAACAGATGAGTGGATAAAGAAGAAGTGGTATATATATACAATAGAATATTATGCAGCCATCAAAAGGAATGAGATCTTGCCATTTACAACGACGTGGATGGAACTGGAGGGTATTATGCTGAGCGAAATAAGTCAAACAGAGAAAGACATGTATCATATGACCTCACTGATATGAGGAATTCTTAATCTCAGGAAACAAACTGAGGGTTGCTGGAGTGGGGGGTGGGGTGGGAGGGATGAGGTGACTGGGTGATGGACACTGGAGAGGGTATGTGCTCTGGTAAGCGCTGTGAATTGTGCAAGACTGTTGAATCTCAGATCTGTACCTCTGAAACAAATAATGCAATATATGTTAAGAAAGAGAAAAAAAAAGAAGAAGAATGTAGCAGGAGGGGAAGAATGAAGGGGGGGAAATCGGAGGGGTAGACGAACCATGAGAGACGATGGACTCTGAAAAACAAACTGAGGGTTCTAGAGGGGAGGGGGGTGGGAGGATGGGTTGGCCTGGTGATGGGTATTGAGGAGGACACGTTCTGCATGGAGCACTGGGTGTTATGCACAAACAATGAATCATGGAACACTATATCTAAAACTAATGATGTAATGTATGGGGATTAACATAACAATAAAAAAATTTAAAAAAAAAGAATATTGCCTGGGACATAATATTTATCAATTAGTGTTAGCTACTAGTATTGCTCATTACTTCAATGATAGAGTAACCAAGCCTCAAACTAGACCTCCCACCCCCTAGAATTAGTTTAAATCTCACCATTAAGTATATTCTTGTAAGTTTTCTTCATTGGCTCTGTGTGTGTGTGTGTGTGTGTGTGTGTGTGTGTGTGTGTGTGTTCACATCCATCACCTGCTACATGCCAGGTGCTGTTCCACAAGGTAGGGATAGAGATGTAAAGACAGATCAGATCCTTGTTTTTCTGCAAGGAAAGAAAAAAACACATAACAAATATATAAACAAGATGATCTGATTTATATGCACCATGAAGCTCCTAATGCAGGACACAGTGATGGGAAACCAATTGAGGGACAATTTTTGATCACGGTTAAGGAGGGTTCTTTGAGAAGGTGACATTTACACAGAGATCGGAATATTACAAAGGAATTCTCACGCCAAAAGCCAGGGGAATAGAATGCAAGACAGAAGGAAAAAAATATGAATAATCAAGTATTTATCAAAATAATGTCTGTCTCACTGACGCAGACCAGAGATGGGGACAGCGGCGTGTGTCTGTAAATAAAGGTTTATTGGGACGCAGACATACCCATGTGTTTGTGTGTCATCTAGGCAGCCTTCATGCTCCAGCTGCATGGTTGAGTCATTGTGACAGAAAGCATATGGCCCTTTCCAGTCAAGTTTACCATTCCCTGATCTAGATCGTAAGACCCATGAGGGTAAGGAGCACCTTCTGTCTATACCACCACTTCCTTCAACCTGAGCTGTGTCTGACTAGCAGATCCCAGGACACAGCTAGAAGGGAAATAAATGCAGGACATTCTGTACCCGAATGTTTTTTTTTTTTTTTTTAGAACTCTATTCTAAATGCAATCTCTTGAAATGATAGCCTTAGAGCACATAGTTTTCCTTCAGAACATCACTGATTGCCCACATGTCCAGAAGATCAGTAACTAGAACTGGTGGCCCAGACAACAGCTACGCATTTTATCTCCCCCTGTGAATTCCCTGCAAGGAGCTTAGACCAAGATGGGCTCCATACTGAAATGTGGAGGCAGTTTTATAGGAGGCCGGCCGATCTGGCGAGGATGGAAATGCATGGGGATCACCCTCTTCACCAGCTTTGCAGGTAACTCACCACGTGCATGATGCTAATTCAAAGCAGCATCCCCTCCCCTGCTTGGCCGGTGCTGGGCTTTGTCCATCTGAGCACCCACCGTCAACATTTTGGGCCAGAGCAGTCTTTGTTGCAGGGCTGTTCTATGCATTCTAGAATGTTTAGTGGCATCCCTGGTCTCTTCCCTCTCTTCCTGTTGGATGATAGGAGCACCCTTCCTCTAGATAAGGCAATCAATGATGTCTCCAGCCATTGCCAAATGGTTCGGGGCGGGGGGTGGGGGGGGGGATAAAATCACTCTCAGTTGAGAAGGCCTGGCATACCCCCAAAACATTCTCCTCTTTCTAGGGGAACTTGTAGACTTTGATAGCAAACGTTCTCAAAAGTGAAAGCTCAGAGAGGCTGTAATATTCAACATTGAACCTTTCAATTCAAGTCACCTGTGTGTACTTTTCACATTCATCCAGGTGGGGCGTGGGTGCCAGTTAAAAATGACAATGGTGGTCATTCCCAATAACATTATGGAGAATAAGTTTCTCCACTAGGGGAATAAATGTATTTTAATTGTTACATTTAATCTGAGGTTGAGAGCCATGGGTCCTCTTTGGAGACCAGATGGTGGTGTGGTGGGTGTTTTAAAAATTCTCATGAATAAATGCGATCAGAGTGCTGTGATCCCTATAGAGCTCCTAGATCAGGAGTAAGAAGAAATCCCTGAACTCTCTCTGCCGCTCACAAAACCAGAACTACATCTGCCTGCCTGCCCATAGTTAATGCTCTACAAGCTTCAACCCCGAGGTCAGATCCACACATGGAAGACCCAGTAGGTGAGCCCAGAAGGAAAGAGAGAAACAGGGAAGCAGAGAAGGTGGTATCTAGGTGGATTGTTTTTATCTTTTTCCAAAAAAAAAAGGAAATAGCATTAATATGACCTCCTGGGGAAGGACAATTCAGACCAGGACCATCTTGGTCTAATTGGATAATGAGCCTAAACATTCATGGTTGCTTAAGATGTTGTATATTCCCAACATCACGGTACATTTTATCTTTATATATCACATAACTTCAGCAATAATTTCCTAAT
Source organism: Halichoerus grypus (assembly GCF_964656455.1). Classification (NCBI taxonomy): domain Eukaryota; kingdom Metazoa; phylum Chordata; class Mammalia; order Carnivora; family Phocidae; genus Halichoerus; species Halichoerus grypus. Next base: position 129,884,810 of record NC_135721.1, on the reverse strand, counting down.
GAAGAATAGGTCATAACTTGTAAACCAGCAACCTATAAATATATATTGTGTATATGTACATCACATATATGTATACAGAAATACATATATACCTGCATATATTTGGCTCACTTTTTGGTTTTAGCTGTGAATTATCAACTTTTTAAAAAAGAGAAACATCTCATGAAAAAAGATTTGGATCTCTGGCTTCTCTTCAAAATCCGAAAAGTCTGCTAACACCACCACACCTACCTCCTGGAATGGAGACAATCCAGAGGAGGTAAGCAGCATGGTTTGAGCTCCGCAGTTTACCGCACTCCCCACCACCCCCAATAAATCCTTGCCTATTTCACACACTGAGGTTGGCTGCCTGGAACCTGTTGGCAGTTCTGCTTGTAGCTGCATGTACAGATTAATTTTATCTTTTTTTTTTTTTTTGGCCTCTTCCTGCAGCCAGACCAATTGCCTTTCTACTTTCAAATACGCTTTCCCCAAATGCACTGCTTTGTAAACACTTGCCCAACTAAACTTACCCAAATTTCTTTTTTTACTTTTTTATTGTTATGTTAATCACCATACATTACATCATCAGTTTTTGATGTAGTGTTCCGTGATTCATTGTTTGTGCATAACACCCAGTGCTCCATGCAGAACGTGCCCTCTTTAATACCCATCACTGGGCTAACCCATCCTCCCACCCCCCTCCCCTCTAGAACCCTCAGTTTGTCTTTCAGAGTCCATCGTCTCTCATGGTTGTCTCCCCCTCTGATTTCCCCCCTTCATTCTTCCCCTCCTACTATCTTTCTTTTTCTTATCATAGACTGCATTATTTGTTTCAGAGGTACAGATCTGTGATTCAACAGTCTTGCACAATTCACAGCGCTCACCATAGCACATACCCTGCCCAGTGTCTATCACCCAGCCACCCCATCCCTCCCACCCCACCCCCCACTCCAGCAACCCTCAGTTTGTTTCCTGAGATTAAGAATTCCTCATATCAGTGAGGTCATATGATTCATGTCTTTCTCTGATTGACTTATTTCACTCAACATAACACCCTCCAGTTCCATCCACGTCATTGCAAATTAAACTTACCCAAATTTCTTACTCCTGCCATTTTCTCCACCCAAATATATCATGCTTTATTTACAGCAGCATTTCCCCAAATGTACACTGTGAAACAAACAAATATATTTTACGTAGAGAAAATATAAGAATACTACGGTTGAATAAATTAGGCAAATGCAATAGTGCACCATGTTAAGAGAGTCTTTGCAGCAGTCCATTTCAGAGCCTATAAAGTTCAAATGTGCTCTATGAATTTCCAAGGGGGGACAAGTATGTGAGCAAGTCCTAATTTTCCATGGAACTTTTTTGTTGTTGTTTTTTTTTAAGATTTTATTTATTAATTTGACAGAGACAGACACGGTGAGAGAGGGAACACAAGCAGGGGGAGTGCGAGAGATAGAAGCAGGCTCCCCGCTGAGCAGGGAGACCGATGCCGGGCTCGATCCCAGGACCCTGGGATCATGACCTGAACCGAAGGCAGATGCTTAACGACTGAGCCACCCAGGCACCCCTCCATGGAACTTTGTAAACCTGTGCTCTATTATATTTGCTTGTCTTAAAAAAAAATGTGTATTCATAGTCTCTAATATTTTTGCTAATTGTTTTCAATCAGGGATACATTGCAGAGAATGGAGATTAGACCATCATGGGGGGCCAACTTTTTCTCTTGCAAACTAAGATCACTGAAAAGTAAAATGTGACCATCAGCAACACTAATACCTTTGCAAAGACGAGAAGTCATTTTAAACACACCCCCCTCCCCACAAAGCAGGAAAAACAGTATCTCCATAAAGGACCACCCTTTAAACGAATGCATTTGGCTTGGAAAAATGTTGTGTGCTGTGTTTTTCTTATTTCCTTTCTTTCATTGAAGATCTGTAAAAACTTTGTCACAGACTGTCACCAATGTGCAAAACTGAATTTGGGAAACATTGGTCTACATTACATCAAATCTGGCAACAACACAAGCTCAAAAACCACCGTGAAAATAGTTCGCACATGAGAGAAGAGACAGTAAGTTTCCAGGGCAGGGTTTTCTGTGAGGATGTGGAAACACAGTGAAGCAGTAGGGAGAGAAAACAAGGAGGAGATCAAAGTGGACTTGCCCTTTGAGTGGTTTTTGCAGATTCCGTTCACTGACCTGATCTTACACTGGTTTTGCAATCTTGCCTCAGCTGCGGGGGCCCGCCCTTGGTGGAACAGGGCAATGATCAGGATGTCAAGTGAATGACCTTCACAGTTGGGGTCAGAACAAAGAGAAACAGAAGTGGTACTTCATGTGATGAGCCAATGTAGTCTAAGACCTTGAAAATATGGTATTTAAATCATTTCACGCTGAAAAAAGATGATGATGCTTATGGTGATTTTAAGGAGTAGCAATGCAAGATACAAATACGTCCCAATTATCCGTCGTATGGATAGATTTTGCCCTCCAACTGGTGGGTTGTTTTTTCTTGCTGGAGCACATTTCTTGAGTTGTTCTAAGCAGGAACTTTAGGCAAGTCCTAATGTATTTTATAAAGTCACTTTTTTTTTGCCATTTGACTCGTAGCCAGTTGATTAGGATGATAAAACATGGAGCCTCCAAATAATCCACTTTTATTTTAAGGATTTTTTTTTTTCCTTTTTATTGTTTTACAAATTGGTTTCTCCTCAAGAGATTGATAAATCCTTGAGGGCAGGAATGGAAACCACGCATTTGAGGATCCTTACTGCCCGATGCCTACTGAGTCTTCACTAAATGTCTCTGTGAAAAACAGATGAACATGAAATAGGTAATAATGGAGACCAGAAGACAACATATTTTTTTTTCATTTTGCGCTTTTATTTTTAGATAATTGCAGACTCCCACGCAGTTGTAAGAAATAATAGAGAGAGCTCTCATGCAACCTTCACCCGATTCCCCCTAATGGTCACATCATGCCAAACTGTAGCACAGGATCACAAGCCTGGCATTGACATTGATGTGGTTACATAGAGAACGTTCTCACGTTCCCATATTCCAAGAATCCCTCATATAGCCACCTCCTTCCTGCCTCCAGGTAGAAGTCCAGATTCCTCACTCTGCCTCTGTTGACACCAGAAGAGGGGTGCTGGGACTGCTCATTACTTCTGTGCCGGGGTGGTTGTTCTAGCTCCCCACTGGCCTCTGATGACACGTCAGGGAGACGGGATGCAACTCATATTGGCTGGCAGTGGTGGCCATCTTGCGTCTCCCCAGGGAAAGGCTCTGATACCAACCACGTGGGAGCGTTGGGGCACCTCATGACAGCCTCATGAGGGGGATGGCTCAGCTTCCCATTTGCCTTTGCTGGTGCGGGTGGGGTTGGAGCCACATTTCTTTCTTTGGTTATTTACAAGTTTTCAAGCTCATCAGGCTGCCCCTTTTTGGGTCCTTTGGCTACAGACAGCAGGTTTTTGTTGGGGCTCTTTTTTGTGCACCATCTGGTGATGCTGGGTTTCTGGCTTCTTCAGCTCCCAGTCTGGGGTGTAGGATGCAAAAAGAAAACCCAGGGAACTCATCACCACATCATCCTTGAGTCCAAAGGCCCCTAGCTGATCTGCCTTCTTCTCTTTACTTTCTTCTCTTCAATCTTCATCATCTTAATTTAGTGATATATACAATATCCAGGGTCTTTATTTGCACTTAATGGGAAGAATAGGGAAAATTACATATATTCTATCCTTCTGGAAATGGAAGCCTTCACTTTGCATTTAAAAAGGGAAATTTTTAAAAATCCCAACTTATACATTTCAATGTTATTCTTAAAGATTGTGTGTGTTTTTATGTAAATGGGCACTTATTCAAGTATTATTTTAGGATTCATCCATCTACAAGCAGTTCCAATCAAAATCGAACTGGTGAGTCATGGGAACTCCAGTCAATTTCATGTATAATAGAACTTCGATTTCAAAAACAAATGCCCACTCATCCTGACTTTCTTACTCGTGCACACAAAATGTACATATTTACGTTTTGATGTATTACTTTTCCAATACCTAGTACCCCCTCTTAGAGACAATTTACTTTGAATTAACTTTTCAGAACATAAAAAAAAAAAAAGGTCGAAAACTCATAGTTACGGATACTTGTCTGGATTTTAGTTCCACTCTATTTAGCTCTAGTTAACAAAATCCCCATAGAATGTTTTCTCTAATTTCTCCTATGAAAACATGCTTTTTATTTGTCTTTTCTTTGTCTTTCTTAAAGAAAGTTCACAAATGTGAGGAATCACAGAAGCCCTTTCAAAATCAGGAAGAGATTTTCAAAACAGATCCATATTGATATGCTCTCATTTAGGAAATAATTTTATTTTAGCACACAGGTTTCTAGCACACGTGATGTTTGGATTTGCCAGATTTCGGGGTAAATAGTGGGAGCAACAGTGATGGTGAAGGCAGCCTTATACTGAGAGTGTTTTGGTCTTCCCTGTTCCCTAGCCAGGGCCTGAACATGACCATTCCTTCTGATGTCCAGAGGACAGAGTCTACAGACTGTCTCAGGGAAAAAGGCAGAGCTCGTACTCTGAGAACTAGAAGTCATTAATGCAGAGGAACTTACATGCCATCTTAGAACATGGTAGACAAAAAGTGAGGCCCTAGGGTTATGACAGGAAACTGGGGGCTGAAAATCCCCAATTAATCATAATCATAAAAATTACAGTTAAACCATCAATGACTAGAAACCTAGCTCTCAGGGTCACTAGACTAACTAGAAACAGCAGATTTCTCCCTGTAAACCATGCACACACATATCCTCATTCATTTAATTTTTTTTTTAATTTCTAAGACATAACCCACCTCGGTCAACATAATTCACAATTCAATCCTCTCCCTTTTGGTTCCTCCTGTTGTCTCTCCATTCATAGTCTTGAATAATCATCCAACGGATACCTTTAATGGTATCTACACGAGAGTCAAAATCATCATACAAGCTCACGTTCCCTGCTACAGATTGTCTTCACCAAGGTTCAAAGGAAGGACCTGTCCTTTTTGAAGGATGATTCCTAAGAGTTGAATCCAACTGATAGCCCTCTTCCAGGGAACTCTCTCTAGTTCTCCCTCTCTGCTGTCCTACTGTGTGCCACAGACTCCCTCATATGTGTCTCTTTCATAGAATTTATTACTTGAGCTTCTGGAGGGCAGCAGAGGGGACTGTCATACTTGATGTGATATCCCCAATACCTAGCACAATGCCTGATCTATCCTTAGTGTATAATATTGGAAGGAACCAATGAATCTTCTATCAACTGGCTCATTTGGAAAAGAAAAAAGCACAGAAAACCTTTAGGAGACCATCCCCTGAAATCGTATGACCAAAGTGAAAAGTGACAGGCTAGCCAAGGTGGCCATGTTTTTCCAAATAGATGCTTATTGGAGCATGGTTTATGATACTGGAAAGTTGGAAACAAACTATTCCATCAACAGGGGGATAAATTAAATGTAGGCTATTTAACAGTTTAAAAGGAATGAAAAAGATCAATATGTATCGACATTGGGTGGGTGGGGGGAACCTCTGAAAGACAGTTGAAAGAAACAAACAAGTTGAAGAATAGTTTGTACACTGTGATACTTTTTATAAAAGTAAAAGGAACTCCAAGCAAGTCTATGTGGGTTTTTTTTTTTTTGTAAAAATAACAAGACAATTACATGTATTTTCGCAGGGAATTTAACATAGATATAATTGATTTAAAAACAAAAATGGTCAGAGGCCATATTTCTAACTCCTAACAGCGGTTTCTTTGGAGGGGAGGAGGAGAAGTAAAATGGGGCTGGGGTCAAAGAGGACCAATATTATTCTTATTGTTCATCTCTATTTAGGACAGTTCTTTAATTACATGTATTACTTGCATATGTAAACATTTTTCCCTCCTATACAAAGTTGGTACATTCCTGGACTTGAAACGTTTGCAAATTGTGACCCCAATGCTCCAGAATATCTTGGTAGGATTTGTGGCATTTTTCCCCCTTCTCCTTCTTCATTAAAAGCTGAGAAAAACATTTGTGAGGATATTGCTTAGGCCAATCCTCCTCATTTTGGAACAATCTTATTGTTTGTCAACTGCCAGCTTTGACATTCTCTCTCACTTCCCACGGTCTGGCAGCAGAGAAGGGATCTGGAGCCAATTCGATTCTCCCCCTCTGAAGAAACAGCTGAGCAGTCTGCACTGTGTTTGGAGAGAACTAGTAAAATGTGCAGTTTTCCCCCCCTCTACTCCGAATGCCCAAGTGTGTTGGGTAAGATGGGGAAAATCTGCCTCATGGCAGAAATGTGCTCTCAGCTCCAAAGAAGAATTAATTTTTGATATGTCTTGGTGTTTGATGGAAGGTCTGATAGTACAACAAAATAGCTTCCAGACTCCACCCTTTATTTCCAAAAGTTTGCAATCAAAAACAGACAATATGGACACAAATATTCCATAATAATGGCAAATATTGATTGACTGCTATCTATATCAACAACTCTATGAACTAAGTCCCACCATTATTATACTCATTTTATAGATTAGTAAATTGAGGTGAAGTGAATTATTTCAGAGGTTTATAAACATACCATGTGACTGTGTTACAATTCAAACCCTGGCCTTCTAGCTCCAGAGAGACTCAGCCCCTTTTTACCACATTTCCATACTGACTCATGTCAAAGTCTCTCTGTCTTAGTGCTTGGCAGATAGAAGATTCTCAGTAAACATTTCATCAATGAATTAATGACTGTTACACCCGACAGACACTTGATTAAAGGACATTGTGCAAAACCAAGAGCACGGTCAACCACTCTGGGTATACTGACAGTCAGTGCTATCACCTTATCTGGAAAATAATCATGGGATTTGGAGTCATGAAGACATAGATACAATCCTAAACCACTTCGCTTACAAACCGGGACAAATTACTTTAGTCTGTATAAGCCCTAATTTCCATATTTGTAGAAGAGATGAAGTAGGGTAAGCAGGATTCTAAGATGGTCCCCAAGATTCCCATCACCCACTGGTGTTACCGGTCCTCTCCTGGAGTATGGATGGAGCCTGTGAATATGATGGGAAATGGTGGGATTTCACTCCTGTAATTGGGTCACTACTCCGCTAACTTGGAGTTAATCAGATGGAGATCACCCTGGGTAGGCCAGACCTAAGCAAAGTGCCAGTATAAGAGAATGAGAGCTCCTGCTGGCCTAGAAGTAAGCGAACTGGCCATGCTGTGAACTGCCTCTGGGAGCCATGTGGCAAGGAACTACGGGTAACCTCTAGGAGGTGAATGTCATCTCTGGATGACAGCTAGCAAGAAAAGGGGAGTGTCAAGTCATCCAGCCACAAAGAAATCAACTATACCAACAACCAGTGAGTTTGAATGACCCAGAGACTCAGAAGATAATCACAGCCTCCACCAACATGTGCCTTCAGCCTGGTGAGACCCTGGGCAGAAGACCCAGCCAATCCAAACTCTGACTCCTGACCCATGGAACCATGAGATAATAAATTTGTGTTGTTTTAAACTACAGAGTTTGTGTTAATTTTTTTTATATAGCAAAAGAAAACAAATATAGTGATACATTGTATAGTGACATAAACATTAAATAAAATAATATAGGTGAATTGCCTAGCACACATGTGATCATAGTAAATTTTGGCCCCCTTCCTTCCTGGGAAATATGAAGCTGCCTGCTTCCTGCTCTGAAAGTGAGCATGATGGCTGGAGTTCCAACAGCCATCTTGGCCCATGAGGACAAGAACCACACTAGAGATCATGTGCAGAAGTTGAAGGGAGCCTGGAATTATTGCCCCTCACAGAACAACCATACTGACCCAGACCAGTATCGAAGCACCACCTCTCATAATTCAGTTGCTCTTTTGGAGTTTCCCTCTTACTCCCAGCCCAACCCAATTCTGTTAACAGGTTCTAGTCAGTGAGGTACATGACTCAATTTATTGACTCAGTAAGGCTCTCACCAGGAACAACATTGACGGTGCTGACTTTATTGGCAGAAGCAGGATACCCTGGACTTTCTAGAGCAGAGGAATCCAAGTGATACCAAAGGGGAGGGAAAAAAAAAAAAAAGTTATTCCACTTACTGGCCAAGAATTCTGGAGAAAAGAGATCCCATCTTTGATTAAAGGAGGTGGGAGTAAATAATAGAAGAGGGAGAGAGGAGAAAGACACATGACATTCCCCTATATAGCTGCATTCCTCAGGGCCCCCAACCTACTTAGAAACCATCCTTCATCAGCATGATCATTATCTGCTCCTATCAGAGGAGGAGGGTCGTCGGCAAAGGAGGCTCAGATCCTCTCATGGAGCTCATTTCAATGCTTAAACCACAGGCCTCTCTTTTTCTGGAGAGATTTCCCATTTTATCATTAAAACTGCTGATTGTAACCCCACTAATATATGAATATTGCTCACACACACAGAAAAGGAGTTAATGCCGTCAAACGCAACACTAATATTAAATTACCGTAACTCATTTACCTTGCCTGCGCATCATGATTTCCCCCTACCCTTGGCAAGAGCTTGTACACGCACACAAAATCTATAAACTCTTTCCAGGAATACAAAAGCATCCTCTATGATGTTGATAAGAAACAGGACAGTCACTCTCTCCTGACATATTTGTTCTTTAAAAACAAATCAATGGTACGGGGATTTGGCACCTGAATGCAGAACAACGACTTGATGAGGCAAAGATTGTCTTCATTAAGGACATTAATATTCATAGGGAGTAGAAAATCTGACACAAGAGAGGACTCACTAACCTTTTCTCATATTAGATTTTTACTTCTTAACACAATTACAGTCCGGCAATGACTTAATTAATGCTGCTTTTCGTCAGCCGCCTTTAAAGAGCTGTCAGTTTGGTCCTGCTGAGGCTGTCAGCGAAACAGAAAGACAGTCATCTTGGTGAAAAAGACACAGGAAGAAATTCAAACACTTAATAGTATTCAAAGTGCTAAGCAAAGTCACATATCAACCGGGATTAAGGAGAATTTTTGTCTTTTCCTTCCATCTTGTTGAAGCGAGTCTGGGCAATGGTACCTTCATCCTTGACTGTTGGGTTTAGAAGGTGCAGAGAAAGATGGAGTGAAGGATGTGGAGGTCGAAAGGGAGAACCCTCCTGTCTTAAAACTGTGGCACATCAAAGACCTACAATCGAGGATGAGCTGGGCGATCTGCTCTTTGTAGTCACAACATGTAGCACCGGACTTGGCCCAGGACTTGAGAAAGCATATCATCATCCAGACACCTCAGCCCCATGTATCTTGGACCCACGTGTCGCAAACAGAAGCTCTGCAGACCAAAATTTCTCCCGCAGGTACTTTTTTCTTACACTGCACAGTGTTAACAATGATTAAAATGAAGTCCATGCCAAGATATAAAATTTCAGGATGCTGGCTTTTCTTCAAAACTTAGAATATTGAACAACCTTGTCTACTTCTCCTCATGGCCATGACCTTGAACTTAAGAACAGGTGGCCCTCTCCAGTGTTACCGCCGCCACGCCCTCCAGGCTTCCAGCTGTGGGCTTCACTCCTCTCCTTCCCGTCTGACCCCCCAGGGCACAAGCCAGGGCCTCTCTGATTCCAAGGATGTATTCTGCTGGTTATTTCTTGGCTGACACTGTACTCTCATCACGTGGATGGAATACACCTCCCAGCTCTTAGCCTACATCTCAATCACAGCATTATTGACATCTGGGGCCAGATAATTCTCTACTGGGGGGTCTGTGCTGTACATTGAAGGAAGCTCAGCAGCATCCCTGGGCTCTCCCCATGAGACGCCACCAGCAACCTCCCCTTTCCCCTCAACGTGACAACAAAAACTGTCTCCAGACATTGCCCATGGTCCCCTAGGGGACAAAGTCACCCCCGGCTGAGAATCACCAGCCTAACTGGTCCCTTCTATATCTTCAGCTTCAAGGTCCCATCCTCCATGAAACCTGCCCTGATTATTCTAACCCATTCTCCCCTTATTCTCTGCTAGAACTACCTCTGCATCTCATACACCACATATTGTCGGTTTCTTTTTTGTTTCTATTGCTGTTGTTCAGTGTCTAGATTAAAAGCAGCATGAGACTAAAGACCACTATCAATGTTATTTGAATAACTGATTCAGTATTTCCCAATCCACTGTCAGGTTAGTTTTGCCTCCTTAGCAGTGAGTTGTTAGTCCAGCCTCCTGGATGGCTTTGAGAGAAAAGGCATACCAACACTGTCCCTCCCTGGGGAAGCTCTCAGGGACCAGGCCACACAGGTGACAAGAAAGCATTCTTCTGTAGGGCCGTGCACGTCTGTTCACAGTGCTCTGAGAGTCAACAATCAAGTCACATTTGCTACCTTCCAGACCTTGATTTCCAGTTTGGAAAAGGTGAACAGTCATGTCAAGGAATGATAGCATAGGGATGCCTTAATTTTTTTCTTCCCAAGAAGCTACTGGTGGGTCTCTGTGAAGACTCAGAGGGAAACGTGCAGATTTTCTTTACTGTGGGAAGAGTTATTGGAGGCCACGGCTCAGCCATGCAGAGAAAGCCCAACAGATACTCCCTTGCCCAGAAGAAAAGATGTGATACGACTTTGTGGGGCTGTCCCAGTATCCTTTGCCATCAGAGCTGGTTACCCAAGATATGGTAAATTTATGTAGGGAACAAGGTGTCTGATACAAAGAAAAGTTTCCTGACCCCTTTCCTTTGGTGACTCACTTTTTTAGAGACTCTCTGGTTCACTGAGATTTTAATTAAAAATTTTTTTAAAAGATTTATTTATTTATTTTAAAGAGACCGAGCACAAGCGGGAGGGGCAGAGGGAGAGGGAGCGAGAATCTCAAGCAGACTCAGTGCCTGATGCAGGGCTCGATCTCGTGAACCCCCGAGATCGTGACCTGAGCTGAAACCAAGAGTCGGACACTCAACCAACCACGCCACGCAGGCGCCTCCCAGCATATGTCACATTAGTTTCAAGTGTACAACACGGTGATTCGACTGCTCTATATGTTAGGCTACGCTCACCACAAGTGTAGCTCCCATCTGTCCCCATACAGCGCTATTACAGTATCACTGACTACGTTCCCAATGCTGTGCCTCTTATCCCTGTGACTTATTCATCCCATAACTGGAAGCCTGTATCTCCCACTCTCCTTCACCGATTTTGCCCATCCTCCTACCTCCCTTCCCTCTGGCAACCATCCGTTTGTTCTCTGCATTTACAGGTTTGATTCTGCTTTTTGTTTGTTTATTCATCTGTTTTGTTTTTTAATTCCACATATGAGTGAAATCATATGGTATTTGTCTTCCTCAGTCTGACTTGTTTTGCTTCCCATAACATCCTCTAGAGTCTACCCAGGTTGTTGTAAATGGCAAGATCTCTTCCTTTTTATGACTGCATAATATTCCATTATACATATCAATCACATCTTCCTTATCCATTCGTCTATCAGTGGGCACTTAGGTTGTTCCATATCTTGACTATTGTAAATAATGCTGCAATAAACATAGGGGTGTATATATCTTTCCAAGTTAGGGTTTGGGGGGCATTTTTTGGTAAATACCTTCACTGGGACATTCTTGTTTATGATTCTTTGACTGGCCCCAAAGTGGGGCTCGCTGAGACAGAAGGTCATCCTGGCTGGTCACCCAGAATCAACATCAGTCCCTAAAAATCTGTTGGAGAAACCCATCTAGGGCACACCATGGGATTAAGGCTGGAGAGACCGCAGATCCTGTCATTCTGACACAGTGGGCATACTTTACAGAAATCATCGAGCATGCAGTTGAAACCCAAAGGGGCTAAACCATGGGATTCTAAGGTTAGGATATCACTCTGGTCAAAGCTAAGCTCTTAAGCAGCAAAAAGGCCTCCTTGCAGAGGTGAGCAAAACCACATGGGCTGCCGCGGACCAGTGCTCAACAGTGACACCATGTGGAGGCACCAGAAACAGCAGCGGCCGGGATCTGAGGTCGTTTTCCAGACTTCCCAACCCACCATTCCTTCTCTCCAACTGGCTTTTGAAACAAAGATGACCCTATGAGATGTATACAGCTCCTGGGACTCAGGCACAAGTCATGTGGGCATGGGAGGCAGGGCATGCGGTCAGGGAAGACTGCATGAGGGATACAGTAAGAATTTCTACGTAGGAGTGTTTATGAGGCCTGAGTAATCAACCAGAACGAATACAACAGGTGTGGCTGTTTTTATTCCTCGTGTTGTGGAATCTCATGATACCAGTTATAACAGATATCCAGCTCTGCTGTCAAGGGAGTCTGTTATATGACCTCCGGTAAGGATAACTTAGATTTTAAAGTTTAGGACCAGATTTGGGAGGATTCATTGCCCTGTTGTTGGTCCCTTCTCTATGAATGAACCTACTGATGGATGGGGCATCTTGGCGTTCAGGGTGGCCAGTCCTAAGTCACAGAAGCAAAGAACTGACCACACCTCCTTTCTCTCCCATCAGACCCCAGGGATGCACGGCTGCACACACAGGCTTTGACACCACCCAGATTTGAGTTCAAACCCGGCTCTGCCCCTGACTCACTATGGAATCTTAAATCAAAAGGTTGTCAACCACCCAAATTTCAGTGTTCCCCTCTTGTAAAACTGTGATCGTGACCTCATCCCAGTCAGCCTTCCCTGAGAACGTCTCCTAAGCCAAGATGTGGGCTTTACAAAGCATCATTTCATGTTATCCTGTGCGACCTTGGAGGTGCAGTGATTATTCTCATGAGCAAAAAGGGAGGGTGTTAACAAATTGTTCGGGACGATACAGCTAGTAAGTTGTGATGTCAGGGTGTGGATTCAGGCTTACTTAGATCTTGTGTTCCCACTACTGCCCTGCACTGCTTCTGTCCTGGAGTTTGCAGATCATCAAACAAGATCAGGTGTGTAAGTCCTTAGCCAAATCTGCAGCACATAGTGAGTGATCACTAGATGCTATCTCTTATGTTTTATACACTTTAATATCCTACTCCTAAGCATCACCTCCTTCTTACCCCTTTCTCTTAACTTACAGTGAAACCTCTTTGTTCACTTATTTGACCCTGGCCTAATTCCACATGCTTCTGTCCTAGGTCAAATCCTTCCTTCTAAGAACTTCTTTTTCCTTCCTTTTAGGAAATCATCACTCGAACTCACGTTCTCTTACCCATTTGCATGCAGACAGCAAGTATATTTTTTCATGCAATGCTAACATAAATGTTGGAGTTCCTGTCTAAATTGGATGCCTGGGACCCATAATAGCATCTGTGCCCCTAATAAGACCTTCTCATGTTGGATTGTGAGCCTTTCTGCACAACGGCATATACTCAACCGATTTGGTAAATAGGTTGAAAGCTTGTAGTGAACTATCCCTGGAAGTTGATTTGGCCCCGAAGACTCTCCAGGGGCTCGAGTCCTATTTTATCCTTATTAGATTCCGTAGATAAAATCATTTGCTTTGAAAACCGTCAGAGAAAGAGATCCTGATTTTCCCTCTGCGGGACCACCTACTCCTTAGCAGGCCTGGAGTACCAACAGGGGAGGGGGGGTGTGAGGGTATGGCTCTTCTCATCTGCCATACCGGAACTCGGAGAAATCTCACGCACAGGTGGCCCAACAGATGTGCAGAGGGTGACCCATATTTATCACAGAATGAACTCACTTATCTCTGAGGACTTTGTGCCTTTTGGGAGTCACACCTGTCATGGGGAAGACTGAGAACACCTTTCAAAGAAAACCTAATTTACTTAGAGAAAAGTGTGTGTGCCCCTTCAACAATCTTTTTGTGTACTATTCCATGGACAGGATGATGAAACAGACAATTTCAAGCCAAGGCACTTTTCTGAGACACCTGTCTGCAGATAACTGGTCATGAAATACAAGTGTCTCGAAAGCCCAGGAAGAGGGATTACGATGCATCCGCTGTGATAGGCTGGGGCAGAGATGGATGTTTGCACACCTGCGTTAGGCAAATTCTCCCCTCCTCAAAGAGTAAAGAAAGGTTATCAGATAAAAAAAAAAAAAAAAAAAAGGGAGTCCTCTTCCTTCTGGACTCTCCTTGCTTTCCCCAATATGGAATCTGAATCCTCTGTCAGGGAGACAAGAAAGATAATTCTCGGGCACCTGGGTGGCTCAGATGGTTAAGCGTCTGCCTTCGGCTCAGGTCATGATCCCAGGGTCCTGGGATCGAGTCCCGCATCGGGCTCTCTGCTCCTTGGGAGCCTGCTTCTCCCTCTGCCTCTCTCTCTCTCTGTCTCTCATGAATAAATAAATAAAATCTTTAAAAAAATAATAAAGAAAAAATAAAAAAAAAGAAAGATAATTCTCATTCTATAAAATGGGTTAGAGACAATGTGAGAAGAGATATCAATACAAATATTGATAGGCAATATGCTGGTTTTGGAGAAATCAATATAGATATCATGGGCAACAGGCTGGTTTTGGAATGCAGATGTAATAGAATAAACTTAAAATACAGATCTTACTGCTAGTTTCATAATCATTAACAATTGTTTGTATTGACATAGATCTATAGAAAGTCAACTATAAAAACATATTATGTATTGAATGGTTACCACATGCCAGGTAACATTCTAAATTATTTACACATCCTATCTTATGTAGTCCTGACAATAATCCAACATGGAAGGAATGACTATTTGCATTTTATGGATAGGGAAACTGAGATCAGTTCTCTCTGACTTTATACTCTCAATAGGTTTACACTCTTAAATTTATGCTACGTAATCTCATTTTGCACACTCACGAATGTGTTTACACATGTATGCCTGTATTCACCCGCTGCCAGATTCTCATGTATGTTTGCAGATCGCACTCTGGGAGGTCCCAGATAAGGCATGGATGCAGAAATAGTGGTATTGAATAATTGTGCACTGCGATAATCCTCAGGGTGGTTGTCAACAAGCCTTAATTTAAAAATAAACAAAGCGAAACAAAACATGCAAACACGGTAATAGCAGAATTCTGCATTTACCCTTCATCTCTTTCAGAAATTTGGAATCTCGAAACAGAGAAGGGTTTGGTGCTTGGGTGTATGCGATCCTCATCAAAATGCTTAACACAACTTCCCTATCAAAAGCACTCCATGACAGGATGCATTATATTTAGCTGCACCCATTCAGGATACTTATCTGAAGCAGTTATTGGAGGCAGAGATAAAAATGAACTTTTCCGGATCAACTTATGCTAACTCTCACATTCACTTTTAATGAACAGGTCGTACGTGGTTCTAAGGGTGTCTGCATTTTTCTTGAGACCTCATTTCTTCCCTTTGGCTATAATGAGAAGGGAAGAAAAAGCAGAGATCCGTTCCAAGTTCTGCAATAGTTCATAAATATCTCTTTAAATATGAAACTGTCTAAACCCTCGGTGGCCATTACTTATTTATCAAGCTTCTGATCCAAACTTCGCTCCATATCATGACCACTCTCTGAACTCACATAATGGTCTTTCAATATGTCAAACACGGAACCATCCTCCTTCGGGTCTGACTACCTTCTCTCGCCCCATAGCCATCACCTTTATGTTTGCCCATCTTCTGCTTCATATTATAATCTGGTACAGGATTCAATTTGCCATCAATTCTGTGGCTCTCACCTGCCCCAGAATCACAGACGGATGCAGGAAATCATCCGTGGAACATCCAAATAGAACCGCAAGTGTGTTACCTGGCATCTATGTGTCAAATACAGAGGGCTCGTTTAAAACAATTTTTTTTTGAAACACAGAAGATGGTGAGGAAGAAAATTTAGCAATCATGACAAACACTCTCATCCCAAAATGACAATTTTAAATATTTGGGCGTGTTCCTAAATGACCTTCGTCTACGCATTTTTTTGGCATCGTTTAGATTATACTATATGTAATATTGTGAATTCCCCCCTCTTAGCAGTAAAATATAAGATTTTCACACGCCAATAAAAATGTTTCCTACTCATCATGAAAGAAGGAGCACAAAGAGGATGTACTTATTAAAACACAAACAAAATAACCTAAGAAAAAGGTGGAATTCTCCTCCGAAAGCTTAATCTTGTGTATCCCAGCTTGATCACAGGTCAGGTAACAGTCTTCCTACTCTCAGATACAAACATCTGGTATGTTCTGGATTGTCTGTCTAGCTAAGGGTTGTCCCGGGAATCCACATGTATATCTCTGACTAATCATCTCTATCAATATTTTGCCTGACTACAAATTCCATGAGGGAAGAGACCACATTTTTCTTATGTCCCCCATCTATTCTGTGCCTAGCATGGTGCCAAGAACATGGTAGAAGCTTAAAAAGCATATGTTGAATGAATAAATGAGTTGCAAAATCCTTAGGTGAGAATTAGATGCCAACCAAGTGGCATTGGCGTTAAACTCAGAGAACAGGAGAACAAGGACATTCCATTTTGTGGTCAATGTTGTAGGAGAAAAAAGGGATTCCTATCAAATGCAGCATTGTCATTTTTTAATTATTCTGCCTATTTAGAGAAATAAATCACAATCGTTTTATGAATTTCAATGTATTTAATCTCTGAAAGATTGGACCCAGGCAAGGAGCCCGTATAAAGATGGTAGGCTTCCTCAATTATCTTCTGGGCAATTCTAAGACTTCTTCACATTGGGTCGATGGTAATTAATACCATCCCAGTCGTACACCTGAACACTTTATTATCCCACAAAGAAGACAGGAAGCAGCTTTATGAAAACAGAAAGCAGAATTAGGTGACATCATGAAATGTTGGACACTCCACTGAACTCCGTAAGACACTTAATAAATCTCAGTGCACGACAAAGGTTTTATACACAAGACTCTAGATGTGGAAAGAAATGTGGTTCTTTCCCAAACGTATTTACCAATTGTACTTTATTTTCCCCTCTAAAAATAGGGATAAAAATAGTACCTACTCATAGAGTTATTGTGGTATCAGGTAAATAAATTCATATCTTAAAGCACTAAGAACATTGCTTGGCACAGAGTAAGTGCCCCAAACTATTAAGCCCCTAACAGACCGTTTCCTTCCATATATATATATATATATATATATATATATATATATGGAAGGAAACGGTCTGTTTTATATATATATATATATATAAATATATATACATATATATATATATCTCATTGTGAAAGTGAAAATATCTTTATTTTTTTAATTTTTTTATTGTTATGTTAATCCCCATACATTACATCATTAGTTTTAGATATAGTGTTCCATGATTCATTGTTTGTGCATAACACCCAGTGCTCCATGCAGAACGTGTCCTCCTCAATACCCATCACCAGGCCAACCCATCCTCCCACCCCCCTCCCCTCTAGAACCCTCAGTTTGTTTTTCAGAGTCCATCGTCTCTCATGGTTCTTCTCCCCCTCCGATTTCCCCCCCTTCATTCTTCCCCTCCTGCTACATTCTTCTTCTTCTTTTTTTCTTTCTTAACATATATTGCATTATTTGGTGAAAATATCTTTAGTATAGAAATTTTGGAAAAAATATTGAGGATTTAAAAAAAATCATACTTAACCCTTCACTGAAAGATAACCACTGCTATTACAAACACCTTTTTATTTCAATAGAAATGGTGGTTCTAAAATGTTTACAAATCCTTTAACACCTCTTGCTTTGAAAGATGGAGCCTGATCTCCTCTGCCTGAAGGAGAGCCAAACTTAGAGATTCGTTTCTAAGCAGTACAAAATGGAGGAAGCAATGCTGTGTGACTTCCAAAGGAGAGTGAGTCATAAGAGGTATTGCTCCTTTGGCATTGCTCATTTGGATTGTCACCCTGGGGGAAACAGGTCACTTGAGTATCTTGAGGACACTCTAACAGCATGTGGAGAGGCCCATGTGAGGAGCAACTAAAACCTCCCACCAGCAACCAGAACCAACCTGCCAGCCATGTGCGTGAGCCTCCTTCCATGATGCAGCCCCCGAGATAGCCTGACTGTAAGCTCACGAGAGGCTCTGGGCTAAAATCTCTCAGCTAAGCCGCCTGCAAGCTCGCACCCCAGAAGACCAGGAGATAATAAATGTTTATTTTTTAAGCCACTAAGTTTGGGAGCAATGTATTATACAGATCACTTACACAAGGACTATATATGGTCATGTATAATTTCTGGAATTTCTACTAGTTCTTGTCTTTTCAACCAGGCTCATTCTTCTCTCATAAACTCTCATGATAAATTCTATATGTGGTTTTGGTGTTTTGAATATTTTAACCTATTATTTAAAAATCTCTTAGATTGTTCTATTTTCTATAGTTACCAGGAACAAATTCTGTCACTTTTTATGTGTGGAGCTCATGGTGGTTCACATCTTTGTGTTGGTTTGTAGTTTCTGACTCTGAACCCACTTGGAAGTGAGGGCAGGAGGCTCCTTAGGTCCCGGATGTCTCCCCGTGGGTGGATTCCCATGCGCCCCTAGTGGGACCTAATGGCTTTGATCCTTTCCGATGATTTTATATTAATTTCTATACAGTGTGACCATGGACTCCATATCCATGCACAATGCAGACATGGGATTCAGGTTTCTCATGGTTGACTCCATCTACCCATGACACTGGGTAAATAAAAAGTTTCCTTAAAGCGACCTTGGAAGATAGGGTAGTTTCTTGAGTTTTCTTGTCACTGACGGGTGGCTTCCAACTTAATGCAGGAGGCTTATGTCAAGCTCCTGCCCACCATAAGATCATGAGGCCTCAGCTTCCATCCCCACACAGACATGAAAATCCGAGCATCAGAGTCTTTCCTAGAACCTCCAAGAGGCACTCTGCCCCTCCAGACACACAAACATATCACAATTTTATTCTCTGTTGTCTGAACAAACTCTTCTCAAACCACTTGAATTTCTCCTTCTATCAGAGTACCATAGCAATGGTCTCTTCCCCTTTAAAAGTCTTGCATCTCAAAATATCACACTCGAGAGGACTTTATTCAATTCTATTGACTTAGTACATCCTATTTAAGCCAAATATAAAGCATTCCCAAACATATGTGCTGACTTACAGAACCATCTACAAGGTCTGTTCCCTGCCCCCATACTTTTTAACTTTCTTGTCACTTAAGACGGTTCCTACCTAGAATATAGTATATTTTGTTAACATATTAATAACCAAAAACTGTGTCCCACACGCTTTCCTCTTGATCTGGATGCCCTGGCCAGTAAGATGGATGGCACTGCCTTGTGTCATGAATAGTGGGTTTATTGTTCCGTTTCGATTTTAATGATCTACCTCTTATCCAAGGTATTTGTGACAACACCGCGTTCCCTTTTTTTCATCTTTTGATAAAATGATTCTTAGCCTAATCCTGGACATCTCATAACATGCCAGCTTCCTCCCCAAAGCACAGTTTAGAGTCTTCCCCAAAGACACACCATAGGTCTACACTACACGCAGGAGCGCACAGTGAGCATGGCGTTGCATTTTCATGGGGAACAGCTGCACATTTGCTGTGGCGAGGAGAGGCCTCAGGGTTAGAAGGGACCAAACTGCTCAGCCTTTAATGTTTTTGCAAAATTATCTTGTTGACAAGTGCAGCATTATAAATTTGAATCCATTAGCTAAAAGGACCCATAAATATTTGAATAATGGCCTTTTCAGAGTTTTACCAGTCTATCAAACTTGTCACATGTCCACTTTTTACATTTTTCCTACTGCTGAAAAGAAAAGGGCTGAACCAAATCTTATGGATGGTTTCTGGACACGGGCATTTTTATCCTTGCTTTCAAAACAGAAATGCTTTGCCAAGCAGAAGTTGATTAACAAAAGCACGTTAGTATCTGGTGGTGGTGGCAGAGGGTGGATTGTCCACCAATATTTGCTTTCTTTCTGGGCAGGTTTCTGGCCAGCCAGGGCTCTGTTTCCTAGGCTTGCATCCAGGAATGGCCAGATGGTAAGTTCTAGCCAATGAAATGTGAGCAGATGTGACATGAGTCACACCCAGAGAGGGGTTTTTTAGAGCCCATATGCCTTCTCTGTTGTCTTTTTTCTTGCTAGAAACTGAAGACCCTGAGGCAGAGAATGGTAGAGCCATAAGCTAGGAGGAACCCTGGATCCCAAACGACTTCCTGGAATAAAGTAATCCACATGCTAACCAGGAACACCAACGTTCCTCTGTGGCCTGCATAAAAATGCACTTCTACTGCATTAAGCCACAGAAATTTTGAAATTGGTTTTAATAGCTACTAAAATGCCAAGTAGTAAAGTGACCTATTGTAAATTAAAGTAGTAGCAAAATTATTGCTTTTTTTTTGTACTTTGGAATTCCGGATTTCTTTGTTGTTGTTATTTTCAAAAGAAATCTCCTATATTTTGAAGTAGTGACCCCTGGATATGTTTCCAAAAGGTGGAATGCAGGTTGGCTCTGTGTTGTTTGTAGTAGATTATGAGTCTACCAAGACTGTGTGAACAACCTGGCGCCTGGCAAAGGCACCAAGCAGATAGGTATTTAATATGCCGTTCTACCACCTGTGTGTCTGATTTCTAGAAAATTCAGTGCAACTCTCAATCAACAGTTCCCAGTCACAGTCCTTTGAAGAGCTGACCCTCACACCATCACACGGGTGGTGTTTTAAGGTTGATCATGATATGCAACTCATCCACATGACTAGGCTTTCTTAAATCTATCGCTAGATTAAACAGCTCACAACAGAGCTTCATCCCACAACCCCTCCAAAACCATCAGCATTTAGGGAATAACATTTTAGCGCTATCCTCTCTGCCCACAGGGCCGTTTTAAAGGTGGGTTCACCAAGCTTTTATAATGTGCCAAGCACTGTGTTAGATGTTCTATAAACATTATTCCTGCTAATCCTTATAACAACCCTGTAGGATTTATATAATTACCTCCAGGACACTGAGATTTTGAGAGGTTAACTAACTTGCCAAAAATTGCACAGCTGGTAAGTGGTGGAACATGGATTTCAACCCAGATTTGCCTTGTTCCAAATCCATGTGCTGTGGGAATCTCATAGTGAACACTATGAACATCCACATAAAAAAAAAAAAAAAAACTGATTTTATAATATATATATATATATAAATATAATATATATATAAAGGGTTTCTCAACCTTGGCTTACTGAACTTTGGG
Source organism: Halichoerus grypus (assembly GCF_964656455.1). Classification (NCBI taxonomy): domain Eukaryota; kingdom Metazoa; phylum Chordata; class Mammalia; order Carnivora; family Phocidae; genus Halichoerus; species Halichoerus grypus. The sequence continues at coordinate 129,863,708 of NC_135721.1, read as the reverse complement.
GCCAGATAACTCTCTGTTGTAGGGGGCCACCTTATACACCACCCCCCAGAAGCCAGAAGCACCCCTCCTAGTTGTGACAACCACACATTGCCGAACGTCCTTGGAAAACAGTATCACCCTCACTTGAGACCTAGCAGCATAACCTAATGTTGAAAATAATATTTTTATTCCCTAAGGAAGTGATGCAGTCCCTTCTTTCTGATAAAGAAAATTATGTGAGTGATCATGCCTCCATTTTCGCTCTGGCTGCCAAGAAGCTCAAAGACAAATTTAAGTTTCAATTATAGCAAATAGATATTCTCAAAGTCCTGAGCAATTTCTATTTCTCATTTTCTAATTCTTGATCTACTCTGTCTTCTCCCCTGCCTTCTTTATTTCTCGACTTATTTTTTTTTCCCATTTAGTATGTCTTCCTCAATTTGAAGTTACTGGAAATGCTTCACAGAAAATCCAAGGTATTAAAAAAATATTTTATACTGATTTTGAAATCAACTGGCAAAGCTGAATCTTTCTAGGAATGATCAATATTCCTCTTTTCTTTTTAAATCTGCAAGATTTCTCTCTGATATTTAAAAAAAAAATCAAAGTTGGATGAAGAAATTGAACTTTATTGAAACTTTCTAGCTCCCAGAATATTTTAAAATGGGTTCACTCATCACAAAATAATAAAAAGAACAATAGAAAAGCTTTGGAAATTTTTTTTTCAAGTTTTCCCATTGTAAGTGCTGAAAATTATTATTCCATTAAAGTATTTTTATTACTAAGTTAATAAAGAGAAGATATGATAAAATAGATAACCTCCCAAGATGCTTTCTGAAATTTTGGTATCACTCATGTTCTAAATTGATGCACAAAGACAGGCTTAGCTAGTTGAGAGACTCTACTTTTAGAATTCTACCACATGTTTTCACAGATGAATTTTCCAGTCTGTCAATTACTAGGGAGATAAAAATTGGGTCCAGAACAAAGGGTGACTCAGAGGCTCATTTGGAAATTTGGGATTTCTGGTTCTGCTTTGACAGATTTGGAAGAAGAGGCAAAACATTTCCTGTAAATACCATCACTGGGATGGATTTTCACTCTCTCATTCCTCCATCAAACAGAAACCTATATTGTGCCTTGAGTTGAGCCCCAGAGAAATTATCAATATTCACACATCTGGCACAAATCTGTTGGAAGGGGGAAAAAAAAACATTATGCCATCTGTATTTCTTTAATCGTTTCATACAGCTCCAGTCTCTTGCAGTAATTTTGTCACATAGTCTTGTAAATATAAAGTTATATTACTTCTTGGCTTGTTGGAGGACACTGTTCATCATAAGGGGAGGATGAGGAGATGATGTCACTGCCAGAAAAAAAAAAAAAAGAAAAGAAAAGAGAAAGAAAACTCGCCTTTCCCAATCCCCCACCTTCCCTGGAGTATGGAGGAGCCAAATTTCATCAAGTTTGGCACAGTTGTAGGAATTAACATGACTGAAATGTATGCCAGATTTCAAAACAATTTCTAACAGTTTCTGTGAGACCGTGTAAGCAACTGAAAATTGACATGTTGTGTTGTGCCCGAGTCAGCCAACTGCTGTCACTGCATAATTAGATTTTCCTGCATGAGAGGAGAGTTTCCTTTAAAAAATTATGAAATAAGGCAGAAGCTAATATAAGTGTAAGTGGGCCTGTTATTCGCAAAGAGGTAGCCTTCCGCCAGAGAATGACTTTGGACACACGCACACGTGCACACTCAGGAGAGGCCAGTGGTCCTGGTTCTGTGTGTTTCACATGCTCTTTGCAAAGGAAGAGGATTTACAGGGCAGGCCAAATGGAACTGCACCCACTTGGCTGCCCAAGGAATGGCTGAAACCCAGGACCGAGAACAGAGTTGGAGCTAATGAATGTGTGGTTCCTTCCTTCTGGTACAAGATAATAGAGGTGGCAGGGTAAGCTGTGTGTCTCCAGTACTTACTTTCCCCTCCTTCAGTAGTAAGAGTTTTTGATCGACAAGACCACCCAGTTAAAGACTACATCCGCCAGGCTCCCTTGTGCCTCAGTGTAACCATGTAACTAGGTTCTAGTCAATGAGACATGAGCAGAATGAAAGTTTCCAAATTCCATGTCATGCCCTCAATAGGAAAGGCGGGTTCACTCTCTCTTCTCCCTTCCTGTCTTCTTGAGGGCAGAAGCATAGGCGTGGTGGTCATAAGCCATCTTTGACCATGAGGCTGAAGCCGATACCACATAGAAGAGAGCGGCACCTTAGATGGAGCAGAGCAAGAAGGTAAAGACAGCTACATCCCTGAAACCTTTGAGCTGACATACTGGCCTCGCATGGCCTTTTGGAAAGTTCCATGAGAGACAGGCCAGTTACTGCTTTGATTCAGCCATTGTAATTTTGGATCTGTTATAAAAGCAGGCTTTTCTGTATCCTAACCAATACTGCACACTTGGGAATGACCTTCAGAGTTCATCAGAGGTAGGCCCGTGTAGGCAGGAAAGAATTTGTAAACTTGGACCCGTACACCTTTGTTTCCTAATCAACACCTTCAAAATAGATACCTTTCCCAGATGATCTTACCTCTCTTAAAGGCAAAATGTGACTCAAAATATTATTCATTCTTTCTTTCATTCATTCATTCATTCATTCATTATGAGATGATTACAATTACTATTTCCATTTTGCAGAGGAAGAAACTATAGCATAGACAATGGAAATAACTTCCCCCAAATCACACAGCAAATAATTTCAGTGTTTACATATCCCATGCTCAAATGGAATGAGGTCTTAGCATACAAAAAGCACATACAAGGTTTGTTAAGTGACTGGATCAGTGAGCACCTCCTTAAGGAAAGCAGTAGAACCAAGGCTAGAACTCAGGTCTACTGACATCAAAGCCGGTGATTTCAAATTCTCTTTGCTCCCCGACTATGTCTTATATGAGGCTTCCCTAATTGGATTTGTGAATAAAAGTTTCAGTGTGTTTGTAAAAATTAATTAATAAAAATTTTAAAAATCTTACATCAAGATTTTTTTTCCTGTGGCCAGTCATAGAAACACTTAACTTGAACTGGCTCAATTATCCTGGGGCCTTCCTGGCTTAGATAACCAGGAAGTCCACCCCCAGTACTGGTTCAGCTCTGGCTGGACCTAGGGCTAGAATGGAGCCCTCAAATCACGGTTCTTGCCATCTCTCAACATAGCTCTTCTCCAAGCTGGCTTCACCACCAGGTTCTACATCCTGTCTTATCCCATGTCCCATCCTATTTAATTCCAACAAAAAGAACTCTACACAACTTGGCTTGATTGGTTTGATGGGCCTTTCTATCAACCAATAGCTCTGTCCTAGAGGGCTCAGGGCTCTGACTGGCTGGGCAAGGATCTTCTCCCCTTAAATCCCAACCAGGCCACAGACACTAAGAAGAGAGAAAGCATGGTTCTCAAGAGGCCAAAGGAGTGTTGTCCCAAAAGAACAGGAAATGGATCTTGGGTAGGCAATGACAACAAAACTTATTGCAAATCTTTTATATACTCAAAGCTGTCCCATCATAGGAATCTAAATTTATGTTTATTATCCCCTCCCAACATTGGCCTAAACTATTTTATTTCTCCACAGTATCCTTTACTGATTCCTGGTCTTATACACGTACGCACAAATATGTAGACGCAAACAGTACACACACACACACCCCACTCTTTTTTCTGCCCAATGCTGCTCCAATTCCCCTAAATATCATTTATCTTCTGGAGGCAGCAGACCTCTCCAGGGGTGATACTGCACTGCTATGCTCTACTCAACATCACCAGCATCCAGAGTCCAAGTCTGCCAAAAATTGGTTCTTTAATCTCAGTTAAGTAACTTATCCTTTATAAGCCTTGATATCCTCATCTGAAAGTGGAATCACAATCGTTCCTACCTCATAGAGTTACTGCAAGAATTAAATAAAGGATGCATGTAACACTCTTAGCATGGGGGTCTAAACTCACAATACGTGCTAGCTAGTAGAGGTGATAGGTCATGGTGGTTCCCCCCCAACCCACCCTCAGTCCTCCTTCGTCTAGAAAGCCTTATTTTTCTGAAAACCTGGTCTACACTGTCCTTATCTAAACTCCCATAATATTCACAATTGATATAACGGTTACTGGCCCTGAGGCAAACACTGTCTGCACTGGTTATGTCTTCTCAACAGTCTAACCCCCGTGCCAGAGGTGGTCCCCATTCTCACACTGGAATTTTGACCCTCTATTGAAGGCTAAATTTCAATGACTCTGGAGACAGACCAGGGTTGAAGTCCCAGCTTCAACATTTACTAGCTGTGAGATCATGGACAAATTATTTAACTTATATGAACCTTAGTTTTCTCCTCTGCAAAATACAGTTGATGTCAAACACACACAAGGCAAAAAATACACAGTACTTTAGTATGATTCCAGACACACAGTGGGTGCTTAATAAATGGCAGCCATTATTTTATATTACATGTATTCTTAGCCTGCAATACCCCACCTTAATCACACTAAGAAATAGTCATGGAATGAGTCTAATTGATCTAAATTCCCACCTCTATTATGCATGATAGGATCAATCCTCAGACATATTTTTGTAAATACCATTAGTCCAGATGGTCATATTAGCACAGAAGGCACCCTCAGATTCTTAACTAAAAAAAAATTCAGTGGTCAATTCAGAGCAAAGAAAATGACAGGGGACTAAGAAGGACTGAGTTCCTAGTATGAACTGAAAATGCACTGGACATTAATGTCATTATTTCATTTGGTCTCCCAACAATCTTGGATAACAAACCACCCCCAATAAGTAGTGGTTTAAAACAACATTGTGATATTTTTACAGTTTGGTAGGTTGGCGGCAGTTTCTCTGGTCATTTCATTTGACATTCATACAATCAAAATCAACTAGATAGGAAGATGTATTGTAATGTTCAAAATGGCCTTGGGGTGCCTGGGTGGCCTAGTTGGTTAGGAGTCTGACTCTTGGTTTCAGCTCAGGTCACGATCTTGGGGTTGTGAGATCAAGCCCCGTGTCAGGCTCCACACTCAGTGTGGAGTCTGCTTGAGATTCTCTCTCCCTCTCCCTCTGCCTCGCCCATTCATGCTCTCTCTCTCTCTCTCAAATAAATACATAAATCTTTAAAACAAAAACAAAACAAAATGGCCTTGCTCACATGTCCAGCAGGTGCTTCTGGCTATCAGCTAGAACACCTTGGTTCACCTCCATGTGTTTGCTTATATGAACCAAACTGGCTTTCATGTAGTATGGTGTTAGGACAGAGCTCCAACAGGACAAGTCCCAATGGGCTAGTGCTGATCAAGCCTTCTCTTGCCCAACCCATCACAATGAACAATGATGTTCCACTAACCAAAACAAGTCATATGGCCAAGGGCTGACTTAATTTGGACAGAGATTTTTATTCTGTCTCTTAATGAGAGGTGTGGCAAAGAATCTGTGGCCATCTGTAATCTGTCACAGAGTTCAAACAAGATAGCCTATGGCAACCAAGTAGCAGAGTTTCGAATCAAATTCAGGTCTGAATGCCCCATACTCCTAATATACCACCATATCTTGGCATAGCCCAAGAATGATGATTTCCCATGATAACTTAGATTTACACTTTCCCTCTTCTTACACATATTAGAGTCCCTACAATGTCACAGGCATTATTTACAGCTCTGGGGTAGAGCAGTGTACAAGACAACAAAAAACCCTGCTTTGAGAAAGCTAAGAACATGTAATAACATCAAATTAATGGGATGAGGGTAACCAAAGGAGAGGGAAACTTTAGATTGATGGGTCAGGAAAGGCCTCTCTTAGAAGGGCTGGAACAAGAATGGAGAAATGAAGGCAGCCATGGGAAGAGTATTCTAAGTAAAGGACCCAGGAAATATGATATTCCCAAGGCAGAAAGAACGTTGGTGTTGGAAGGACAGAAATGAAATAACGTGGCTAGAGCAGACAGAGAGGAGGACCATATGGAAGAGTTTTGCCAGGTAGAAGGAAAGTAGGGCTTCTGGCATCTTGGAGGTCATACAAAGGAGTCTGGATTTTATTGAATTGAAATGGGGAGCAGGTGGAGTATTAGGAGCAGAGGATTGATGTGATCTAGTTTACATCTGATCTAGGCAACACTTGATAAGATGCCATAGTTCTGGCTGCTGTATGGTGTGTAGATTACAGAGCAGCATGAGGGGAAGGTTAAGTGCTGACAGTGGCAAAGAATGAGGAAAGAGGAGGTTCTGTGATACGCTTTGGTTTGAGGGTGTAAGACTTCATGATGGATTTCTTTTTTTTTTTTTTTTTTTTTAAAGATTTTATTTATTTATTTGACAGAGAGACAGCGAGAGAGGGAACACAAGCAGGGGGAGTGGGAGAGGGAGAAGCAGGCTTCCCGCCAAGCAGAGAGCCCGATGTGGGGCTCGATCCCAGGGCTCCGGGATCATGACCTGAGCCGAAGGCAGACGCCCAACGACTGAGCCACCCAGGCGCCCCCATGATGGATTTCTTAAGGGACGGAAGTAAATGAAGATACAATGTTACAAACCGAGTTGAGGATGTCAGCAAACTTCCTCCACTGGGGCCACAGCTACTCAACACAGGGTGAGTCTTATGAAACCAAGTGTCTTTGTTTCATTGTTTTCAAAAAGCATGAAGGGAGTCTTTTTGATTATTTTCAAATTCATACAGGTGAATTTGGTAGGCGAAAAGGACAAAATGCTTTAGTGATGAGGAAAAGGGAGGATAAGGGAGTTGGAAATACATACTTTGGTTGCTGAGAACACCTTATATCCATTGTTCTCAATCATGTTCTCCGATTGGAGCATAGGCATTCACCTGTAAACTAAAAGTTAGTCAAATCTAATAATAAGAAAAGAAGCAAGGAACATCACACAAATCACATTCTCTTGTTTCTATGGACACCTACTGGGTGATCCTTCCAAATACAGCACAATAATCATGGCCACTGTATTACTTCTCAGTAAAATATCCTGATCCCTATAGCTCCCCAAACCTTGATTCAGCCTTTCTAATTCACAAAGTCTAAAGCTGTCCTTGGTGCTTACGTGAGTGGAGTGAACATCCATCCTTTTATATATACCTCTTAGCCTCAAAATACCTAAATCACCCCATATTATTCAGGAGGCAACTGTACCTTGCCAAGGCAAGAGACCTAGATCCCCTTCTTGTCTAATAAGTTATATCCTGAGACTTCATTCCCCGTTGCCTGTAAATTTTTCCTGCATAAAAACCCCCCAAACGATAAATCATCTTTCTGTCTTGTCCATCATGTCTGGGCTCATTACTTCACACATCCTCATTATCATCAGTGCACAAAACTCAAGGAAAAAAAATCTGAACAATGAAATGATACTTTTTCTTCTTAAGTGTAACTTTGTGTGATTAAAGCTTATCATAATATAAATGGGTGCTTTGGATGATTTCTGTGTAGCTCTTTTACATTTTGCAGATATTCTTAATAGGTCCAACTACCTAAGGAGAAAAAAAAAAAGCTCTTTTTACCTTTAAGACTTCGAAGGCTGATTTTTTTAAGTGCACAGATATCTTTAATACCTAAATTGAAAAATGAGAAGAATATCCGTAGGGAAAAAGGAGCTTATTGCTGCCTCCCTGAAGTTCATCAAATGTTGTCACATATTTCTCTAACATTTTTGACTTGGTTAAGTGCAAATTTAGGTGAACACACTCTTTTTCCCAGGGTTCATGGCAACAGAAATATAATATGTATTTTCTGATTAATAAGTGCAGCTCTACAGTCTGAGGGATCTTAGGCAAATGGCACTTTCTGGAGGCAGAAGACTGGACAAAATGACCTTGCATTTCCATTATTTCATGACTTGGTGGATGCTAACCTTTCAAGCACTCCACACTCTTTCTTAGGTATATTTGTGGCATATAACAACTTGAAATCCCCATTCTCAGAATCAAAATCTTCAACAATGGTGCATCTAAATTTCCCCCATAACTATGGAGAAAACTCAGGAATTAAGTAAATGGACAAATGTTAACAAAGTTCACTTTTTGTTTCATCAATTAAAGTTATTAGAGCAGTTAGAAAATCGATGAATTATAGTTCACATGATTATTGAAACCCTGCCATGCATAGAAGTCCAAATTCTTGTTTAGTGTGTCATTTGGGGCAGCAATGTCTAATTCACTGATAATAGACCAGATCCCTTTGCCAACCTCACTTTTTACTACGGGGTTATCACTGATGCCCTATCATATGGCTTGTGGTTATCAAGGAAAAATGGACAGTAACTCTTAGGGCATGATGAAGCCAGTCTTAACCAGGAAGCTCCTGAAAAAAGTTGGCCCTAAATAGCACAGCTGCCTCCAAGAGGGTTTTCTCTGTAAACTGTGAAATATAAAATATTTCCCTAAATCTTTGTCTCCTATTCACTATGTGGCCTTGGGCACGAATCTTAACCACTCTGTGCCTCAATTAACTTAGCTGGTGAATTATGGAGCTGTAGGAAGGATTCGATGGCTTAACACTTGCAAAATGCTTAGGGAAATATTTGGTAAGCGTTAAATATTAGTGCTATTGGGCTGCTATTACAATTATCTCTTCATTTAGTGAACTTTGATTTGTCCTTCCTGATCCAGCTGTTTAAGCCCTTGACTCCCATAGGCAAGCTACTCATTTCTTCTTCTATGCTTCCATTCTTCTTTGAGTCCTCAAGTAATTTTGATGGTAATTATTTGTACCCACATCCATCTTCCCCCATTGGCCCATCTCCCCCTTTGGTTAGTGTCTTTCCAAAGCAGCACTAATGTCTTCTGGGTACCCACCCTAGGGACTAGCATATCTCTATGCACATTTCAGGGAAGGAAGGAAGGAATTTGCTCTTGGCAAGTCTATTGGTTCTAGATATAAATACAAAAATAATAAAGCATTTTGCTTAGGCTTAACATTTTTGAAGGTTGATTTGGATGAAAATATTCCATTTGGCAAAAATTAAAAAAAATGAATCTCGGGGTGCTTGGGTGGTTCAGTCGTTAAGCATCTGCCTTTGGCTCAGGTCATGATCCCAGGGTCCTGGGATCGAGCCCCACATCGGGCTCCCTGCTCCGCAGGAAGCCTGCTTCTCCCTCTCACACTCCGCTGCTTATGTTCCCTCTCTCGCTGTGTCTCTCTCTGTCAAATAAATAAACAAAATCTTTTAAAAAAGTGAATCTCTTCAATGATCATCAATGGCTGCTACATCAGAAAAAAATAGAAACAACTCTACATCAGGTGCCTCCTGATAGACATATTGATCTTACCTCTAAAACAGACCTGCCCTTCACAAAGAAAACAAGCCCAGATCACATCAAGCCTGTATTTGTCAATCAATTTATGGGAAATGCAGTGGACAGAGGAGTGTGTTGTATGATACTATGATGGTGAAATTAGTAAAATTGAGATTGTGAGTAATTCTACAGGGCAAACTGCAATGTAAATGACCACAAACATTTTAGGGGAAAAAAAGAGAAGGTGAAAGCTGTGCATTTAGAGAGAGTTAAGAGACAAGTGGGTCAATTGCAATATGCGGGCTGTTTTGAATCCAGATTCAGATAAATTCTTTTTAAAAAAAATATTTATTTGAGGGCGCCTGGGTGGCTCAGTTGGTTAAGCGACTGCCTTCGGCTCAGGTCATGATCCTGGAGTCCCTGGATCGAATCCCGCATTGGGCTCCCTGCTCAGCGGGGAGCCTGCTTCTCCCTCTGACCCTCCCCCCTCTCATGTGCTCTCTCTCTCTCATTCTCTCTGTCTCAAATAAATAAATAAAATCTTTAAAATAAAAAAATAAAAATAAAAAAATAAATAAAAAAATAAAATAATATTTATTTGAGAGGGAGGGGGGCAGGGAGAGAGAGAGAGAGAGAGAGAGAGAGAGAGAGCCTGTGCACAAGTGGTGGGGCGGAGCAGAGGGAGAGGGAGAAGCAGACTCCCCGCTGAGCTGGGATCCCAATGCAGGACTCAATCCCAGGACTCCGAAATCATGACCTGAGCCAAAGGCAGACACTTAACTGACTGAGGCACCTGGGTGTCCCTCAGATAAATTCTAAAAACAAACTGAACACTGACTGGATATTTGATAATATAAAGGAATTATTATGAATCACCTTAGGTATAATAATGGCTATTTTTAAAGGACCCCTTTGCTTTTATAGATTTATACTGAAATATGTACAGACAAAAGAGAGACACGCCTGGGATTTTCTTGAAAATAATCCTGGATGGGTGGAAATTTAGACAAAACAAGATAGAGTAAGAGTTGAAGTTTGTTGAGATTGGGTGAGAGGTTTGTGAAGGCTTATGGTACCATTATACTCTGTGCTTGCAATTCCTACTCACAAAAATAAATATAAAGGTTAATAGTTTTCCCTGTATGATAAAAGATGCTTGTATGTTTCCTCCATTTCACATACATTGCAAACTCTGGCCATGTTTTTGCTACCCATGAGACCAGATGCATTTCTTTACACAGCATAAGTGTCCAATAATTTATTAGATTGGATTTTCTTACTTGTGAATCCTTTGCTCATAGCCTATATTTTCAGCAGCGACTATATCACCCACAGAACAAAGAGTTATTATGAATACAGTAGTAAAGGTAACCCCAAGAGTTATATTAACAACAGCTAATCATGAATGCAGGCTTACTTCCTTGTCACTCTGGATGTTAATTTACATGGAGCTATCTCATTCTCGGAGTTTATGAGGTGAGGCACATGTTATAAGACACCACGATGATGCAAGTTCCAGCACAGAATTTGAAGCTTCGTGGTGTAAAGATGCCTGAGCCCATAATTGCATAGTAAACAGCAGAGCCAAGGGGAGCCTGGGTGGCTCAGTTGGTTAAGTGTCTGCTTTCAGCTCAGGTCATGATCCCAGGGTCCTGGGATCAAGCCCCAAGTTGGGAATCCCTGCTCAGCGGGGAGTCTGCTTCTCCCTCTCCCTCTGCCGCTCCCCCTGCTTGTGCACTCTCTCTCTCTAATACATAAAATCTTTAAAAAACAAACAACAAAAAAATGGTAGAGCCAAGTCCACACCAGTCCCATGTCTCAAAACCTAAGTACTTAACCTCTCTTATCTGACACCTTTCCTTCTGGGTCTAGTAGGCTGTGTGACTCAAAATAGAAATAAGTTATGATCCCTTTTCATAAGAAGCATTATAGACAGCTGATCTCAGGTCAGATGGCTGCAGAGAGACAGATGGGAGGGGGACATTTTCCTAGATGATTTGAGATGAGCACCGGAGAAGATGGCTAAGTTCAGAGAAGTGTGAGGACAGTGGGTCTAAGACAGGAAAACAAGACATCCAAAACCCTAGATCAAAGATTCCTAAGCAGTGGTCCAACCAGACCTTTTGTTTGGTCTGCATAAGGTTTAAAACTTCTTGGACTGACTTGCCAGCTTTTAAAACTCATAAGATTTCACATGTAAATTTATACTTCTGGGCTTAAAAAAGAATCAGGTTTGTTGGGCCCATGTTTCTCCATAATCATTAGAAGTCCTGAAGCAGGGGAGAGATCTGCTGAAAGTAACATTTCAGGATGTAGCATGAAGATGACATTTCAGGGAGAAGATGCTAGAATCAGAAATGCTTTTTAGGTCTGGTAGGAAATAATGAGGTCTTGGCCAACATAGAGGTAAGGGGAATAGAAACAAGGCAGGAGGTAGAAATCCATAAACGCAAGTGGCAACAGGACTTGGAGACAGAATGCCCTAAGAGTCAGAGGTATGTGACTTATACCAAGTGATAATTGGTGTCAGGGTATCTCACCCCCATGACTGGAAAGAATGAGAGGTTGCAGGAGGGAACTCCGTCACATCAGGATCATTAGATTTTGTGTTAGCATCTATCTCCTGATAGATGGTGACACAAGAGATCGGCATGGAAAATTGTTTAAATTAAACAATGTAGGGGCACCTGGGTGGCTCAGTGGATTAAGCATCTGCCTTTGGCTCAGGTCATGATCCCAGGGTCCTGGGATCAAGCCCCAAGTCAGGCTCCCTGCTCAGCAGGGAGTCTGCTAGTCCCTCTCCCTCTGCCCCACCCCTGCTCATGTGCACACGCTCTCTCTTTCACTCTCTCCCTCTTAAATAAATCTTAGAAAAAAATAAAAAATAAACTAAACAATGTAGTATCCACATTGATACCTTGTAGATCTTAGAAATATGGAAACAGGATTTGAGTAAGAGGCAGGAGATGTAGATATTGGATAATTGTTCAATCCTATACTGACTGCTTCAAAGACATAGACCAAGAGATGGCCTTCCACCAAAGAGTTTTTACAGTAAGGTCAGAGGAAAGAGATAAAGAACAAGCAGTGAGATGTTCATGACCAGTATACATCTGATGAAGCCAAAACAAAGAAATGATGTGTTCAGGGAAAATTTCTTGAAAGTACCACAAAGAAAGAATATCACAAAAAAAGAATAGATACCGCACAAGAATGTGGGATCAATATAACAAAGTTTGCACTGAGTGAACCATTATTTGATGAGTGTCTACTAAGTGAAAAACACATGCAACGTATCTCTCCATTTGCTTGATTCTTCCTCATAAAACTTGGCGATGCTAGATATCACATAATGCATTGTCTATGTGCTTCCTTGCTTGATTCTTGCCTATTCCCCCCAGAGACTACAAGCTCCATGAAAGCAAGGACTTCATCTCTTGTTTTTCAGGCTATCCTCCATGCTTAGAATCGTTCTTGAAACACAGTAAGTTCTTAATAAGTAGTATTTGAAAGTGTCCATCCTCACAGAGCTCACAGAGTCTGAGTTGGACGGAAAACTGAGAAGCTGGCTGCAATATGGTGTGACCAGTGTGAGAAGGTCAGGGTGCATGGCAGCGCACGGACATGGGGCCCCGATTCATCAACTGAAAGTAAAGCTACTATATAACCCCTACCTCACAGGAAGAGAAACAAGAGAGCTTACTCTCTCTGCATATTTATGACAGAGCTTGTCTTGAAAGACACACAACCCAGAGCTAAAACAATGATGAAACTGGGTCAGTTTTTTTACTGCTATCCCCAGCTAACGCACACCTTATACAAAGAAAAAATGCTGCCCACGGTTCTGTCATTATATTTACTTGTCCCTGGTGTCACTTAAACTGGAGTGTGGAGACACAAGCTGGAGATGAGTGTCCATGTCATTGATGACCTGTACGGAATCATCTCAACCTTGGTGGAATTAATTTAAGGCCCTGGATAAAATTTTTTACTGTGTGTGTGTGTGTGTGTGTGTGTGTGTTAAAGCCCGTTGTCACCCTTCTGAAGGAAAACAGTATAGGGCTCTGACGCCCCACCCGCAGGCTAGAAAACCTCTCCCCTCTCCCCTCCGCTAGCCGGTGTGGACGTCAGGGCAAACACCAGAACCCATCTTATCAAAAAGCTTCTGTTGCAAAGCAGCAAGAAATTGTCAGAGATACATGGTGATGCTGACTTCTCAATAGGGGGAAAAAAGGACCTAAATTAGACTTCTATAAAAAGAATATTGCATATTTATTTCCACAATAACACCCAGGAAAAACGTTAGTCAAGAAGCAAGCAATTGGGTGAATAAATAAGCTTGTCTTTGTTCTCATCAATTAAGTTATTACATCAGTTGGAAAACCAGTGAATTATAATACAGATGTTTAATGAAACACTGCTGAGCCTATAAGTCAAACTCCTATTTTGTGGTGTGATTTTGGCTGCATAGTTTTGTGTGTGTTAAACCGTATTTATTAGCTGATACCCATTATTATTTTGAGCAAGGTATAATTCAGTTGTCAGGCTCCATCGCAGGCAAGGAGATTTAATCAGTAAGAGCCGCTTTGCTACTGAGTATAAAACAATGTGGGTTTCATGAAGCAATCACGGCAGTGTGAAAAAATGGGATTAATTAGTATTGTATAAGAACAGGCAGCATGCTCATTAAAACCTTGTGAGGTGGCTCTTGATAAACTGCCACTTGATAGGACCGCATTAATGTGACAAGGCAAAGACTTCATTCCCAAATCCTCTCTGATTGTATCTTGCTTTTAAGTTACCTGGAATGACCCTCCTTGGCGGTGGGAATGCAAAGATCAAAATGACTGCCAGGGATCCCGGAGCCACCTGGACAGAGGAAGCCACGCATAGATGGGGGAACCTTCAAAGACAACTTTTTTTGAATTCACAGTCAAACATGAATGGATAGTTGCAAATGAAGCTGCACCAGGGGTGGTGGATTTGCATTTGCGCTCGGCAGGTCAGGCAGAAACTAATTTGACAATTGGCAACCCACCCTAATGAAGGCCACAGACAATTCCTCTGTCTGTTTGTTTACCCAGTGCCGGTGATGTCTGGAAATGCATCCGCCTGAGGAAGCTGGCAGGGGCACCAGGGAGCCCTGGGGGGCCAGCCGGAGGGGGAAGGAGGACCCCAGTGACTCTGGAGAACCTGCCCTGTGCAGTGCCTCTCTATTAGCACCCACTGACTAATTATTTGGATTTCCAAAATGCCTCTCTTAGTTCCTAGAATGAGTAGTTATTTTTTGTTGTGTTTTGTTTTCACAGGGAAAGCATCTGCACATGAAAAAAGCCCAGTGAGAACAATCTGCTTTGGGTAAAGAATATTTTTTGATGTGCCTCTTTAGACATCCGATTCAATTCGATTCTCTTCCAAACCTGGAATGGTTTGGGTTGTGTCTTCATGCTGCAGTTGGTTTGGGTTTTGGGGGGTGGAGGAGAGGGGGAGGGGAGGTGGGATAGGGCTTCTCAAGTCGCTGTCCATGGATATGCCTTCTGAACAGCTCAACAGATCCCTAGTTTTCTCAAAGGATCTTCTCTTACCCGCACCCCCGTTTCCATTTTCCTGGTGGCTTTAGCTAACACTGCTTGCAAGGCAACTGTACGTGGAGCAGGTAGTTTTGGGTGTATTTCTAGAACTGAAAATGCCACTCAGAACCCTCAGAGTCCCTGTTCCCTGCCCTCCCCAACTATTGCATATATATATATATATATATATATATATATATATATATATATACACACACACATACACACACATATATATACATATATATATATTTGTTAAATCTCACCAGCATATTAAATGAATGTTTTCTACCATGAAGCTCAAGTACTCAGCTCACCATTATAGGTTGTTTGCAACTGAACTTGGGTAATTCCACTGCAATCTGCAGATTCAAGGCACTGGGCAAAAGTCAGGCTACCTGAGCAGCCTAGATAGGATTAAACACACTGCTTTATCAAGTGATGTGTTGCAATATTATTAATTTAAACCTTAACATCTCATTGTTGTGATCCAAGCTGCATGATGTAATGCAATATGACAACCATTAAATTAATAGAAAATAGAATTCATCTCTCAAAATTTCACACAAAATAAAGGCACAGAGACAGACAAAGATAAAGGAAGAAAGACAGACAGATAAATACCTTTAATATTTTTCTGTTTCTGACTGAGTCTGCCTCTATCTGGAAGCACAAGGAGTACACATAGCATCTGAGACATTTGCACAGAGATCCCCGCCATCTTATTTATTCCTTCTCTGTAAGGGGAAGTAGTGAGTGTGTTCCTATTTTGTTCCTTTTATTTTAGCAAGTGGATTGCATGGACATAATATGCTGTAGGAAGAAGTGCAAGCATTACCATTTACGCATGACACAGTAATAGGAAATTTTCTGCCCCTCTTAGCTTGATGAGGACCTCCTGCAAAGACCCAGCAACTCCTTCAGGTAGTAGCCACCTACTTGATTTATAATCCTCCAGTGGCGGAAGAGGTTAGCTGGGTAATTTAAATCACTAGATTTTGCTAATGAACTAGGGCCAGAGAGAAAGCACTTTACATTGTAAAGGCTCCATTTCACCTTCCTTATGCTCCACATACTTTATCTCCGAATTTTTACATTATTTATATAAAAAGGGAAATGGCTCTCTCAGAGGAAAATGAGTGAGCAAAGCATCTCTGCTGATAGACTAGCTTCTACAATTCACTGCACTTCGGATGCCCTCTCTCAGTGCAACAAAAGCAGGGTTGCTGGATGCAGCAAAGAGAAATACAGAATGCCCAGTTCAGTCTGAATATTAGATGAACAACAGATAATGCAATATTTTGGACGTACTTATAGTAAGAGTCGTTTTTTGCCTATCTGAAATTCAAATTGAACTGGGCATCCTGCGCTTTATCTGGACCTC
This sequence comes from Halichoerus grypus, assembly GCF_964656455.1. Taxonomy (NCBI): domain Eukaryota; kingdom Metazoa; phylum Chordata; class Mammalia; order Carnivora; family Phocidae; genus Halichoerus; species Halichoerus grypus. Next base: position 129,847,500 of record NC_135721.1, on the reverse strand, counting down.
TAAACTGAAAGGAAGGTGGAAAGGAGGTGTGCTGGCCCCAGTGAGGGCGTTCTGTGAAACGTCGGAAGAAAACGCCCTACAGAGCTTGGGAAAACTGACTTCCGGCATCTGTGTTTCCCAGTGGAGCATTTTTATTTAGCAGATTGCTCTAGGCTTCACTGAGCTTTGAAATAAACTATTGGTCACTTTTTTCCCACATGGATAAGCAAGTTTTAAATGATGTTTCCTTCATATTAACCTCAAAGAGATTTTTCTACTGTTGCATTTTGTATAAAGGAAACACCTAGTGGTTCTCACACCTAGGAGTTCCTGGGACGTGTCCCCCACCACTACCCAGTAGCTTCATTCAGCTCCACAGACTGCAGTTTCGAAAACACTGACCTTGTATATATCCAAAAGAGCTGAACACAAGTATTCAGATACCTGTACAAAAAGATACATGGATCCTTACGTCCATAACAGCACTATTCACAGTAACCAAAAGGTAGAAACAACCAAAGGGGCCATCAACTGTGGTCTATACTTAGAACTAAATATTATTTAGCTATTAAAAGGGATGAGGCACTGATGCATGTTATAACATGGCTGAGCACTGGAAACGTGATGCTAGATGTTATGTCAGATCCAAAAGGTCACATATTGTATGATTTCTACAAAACATCCAGCATAGGTAAACCTGTAGAAACATACAGCAGACCAGTTTTTGCCAAGAGCCAAGAAGGTGGTGTGGGGGGGGGGGGGGCAGGAGGATAGGGGAATCACTGCTCATGGGTACAGGTTTCCTTTGCGGGTGATATAAATGTTGTAGAACTGACAGAGGTGGTGATTAGACAGCACTGCCAGTGTATTAAATACCACTAAATTGTTCACTTTAAAATGGTTCATGTGGGGGCGCCTGGGTGGCTCAGTTGGTTAAGCGACTGCCTTCGGCTCAGGTCATGATCCTGGAGTCCCGGGATCGGGTCCCACATCAGGCTCCCTGCTCGGCGGGGAGTCTGCTTCTCCCTCTGACCCTCCCCTCCTCATGCTCTCTCTCTCTCATTCTCTCTCTCTCTCTAATAAATAAATAAAATCTTTAAAAAATAATAATAATAATAAAAATAAATAAATAAAATAGTTCATGTTATGTGATGTGAATGTCACCTCAATGAAAATAAGCAAATAAATAATCAGACAAAAAAATCACTGATCTTAACAAGAAAACAGGATTTGCTATTCTGCCTTTGGGCCCATTTTGAATTTATGACCAGCTACAGAAAACAAAACAAAACGAAATTCTCATTTTCCATAAAGCTTGTGAACTGAAAGACATTTCCATATAAGGCATTAACTCAACTAATATGACCTGAGCCCCTTATTAAAGGGTGCCCCATAGCTGTTCAGACCCTTTGTGCAAATGAGAAACAGGTGTCCCATTCTGGGGCTGCTTGAGCTGAGCCCTGCTCACCACCTGGCGGGGCACCCACATGCAGTCCCAGCTGTCTCTCTCACCCATAGCACCTGAGACCTCCAATAGGCCACAGGCTGTATGGTACTGGACTATAACGGATCCGAAGTAATCTCGGGTACAGGAATGACTCTTCAGGGGCTCACAAAACAGCACAATGTAGTGATTCCATATGCATGCTTAAGAGCCAGACTCATCGGGTCCTGAGGTGATTCCTGCACCCCTGTGACCTCAGTTTTCTGATCTGTAAAACGGGTAATAACAACATCTAACCTCCCAGAGCTAGCGGGGGTGGGGGTGGGGGAGCTAAATCAGTTTAAAGCATCAAAAACAGTGTCTGGCACTCACTGGAACGGCTGACATGACAGACTTTACAAAACTAAAGCCCGCTGAGGTTGCAGAACACCTGGGGCTTTCACACGTCGCTGGCGGAAGTGCCTACACGCACCATGTTGCCCCCGTGGGAAACCATTCAGCACTTTCTTATAAACTAAATCCATCTACTCTATGATTCAGCATTCCCACTCCTAGGTCTTTACCTCCAAGAAATGAAAACTTATGTTTATAAAAAGACGTGTATGAGAATATTCACTGCAGCTTATTCATACTAGAAAAAAAGATGGGGCACCTGAGTGGCTCAATTGGTTAAGCATCTGCCTTCAGCTCAAGTCATGATCTCAGGGTCCTGGGATCGAGCCCCACATGGGGCTCCCTGCTCAGCAGGGAGCCTGCTTCTCCCTCTCCTTCAGCCCCACCCCCCGGGCTCATGCTCGCTCTCTCTCTCTCTCTCGAATGAATAAAGTCTTAAAAAAAAAAAGAATATGTTTAATAGAAAATGAATGGCAACAATTCAAGTGTCCATCAGCAGAAGATTGAATGAATAGATTATGTATCCATATAATGGAATAATACTGAGCAATAAAAAGGAATGAACAAAAGAATCCAGTCCCTGAAGAGGACATACTATATGATTCCATTTTTCTGAACTTCAAAAAGAAGCCAACCTAGCCTAGGGGGATAGAAATCAGAGTAGTCTTTGCCTCTGCAGGGCAGAACATGAGGGAATTTTCTAAGGTGGTGGTGGTACTTGGTAGTGATTGGAAAATGTTTTCTGTAAATGGCCAGAGAGTAAATATTTTGGTCTTTGAGGTCCACATGCAGTCTCTTATATATTCTTCTTTTTAAAATAACCCTTGAAAAATGTAAAAATCCATTCTTAGGTCATAGGCCACACAAAACCACTCCACAGATAGATCTGGCCCAGGGATTACAGTTCTCCAAATTCTGCTCCATACAGGGTGTCTGTTACACAAATGTACACATTTGTCATCCTCAATGAACAGTACACTTAAGACCCACACGTTTTTCTGTATGTATTTCAGTAAAATATAGAACAGTGCCTAGAAGTTGAATCAATACTCAGATAAACATTAGCTAATATTATTTTTGCTTCACATTAAATGATATACTTCGTTTTTAATAATGTAACAAAGAAAATATCATTCTTCCACACTGTAAAATAAAATCAAGCAATGTATTTAAGGCATCCATGATGATTCTCTCAACTGTTTATCCACACATTTCCATCCCCTTTCTACACAGAGAATTTGATTTATTAGGGCAGTATCTTAAGCCTGGGAATACTCCAATGCAGAGGATATATTCTCAGATCCCTAGAGGTCCTTGAACCCCAGTCAGAGAAACAGGCATCTGTAATGGACCGAACCATCTGTCTTATCTGATGCCTACGTGAGAACTAGCCCTCCTTCTACAAGACCAGTTTCTTTCCCAGTTAGAGTCCTTACCAATGTCAGTGCTGAGAAGAGAACGTTCCTGAAGAATTCCTTGTGCTTAAGATCTACCAGGTAACAATTTGAGGCATTTCTAAAGGATAATACACTATATCAAGAGTATTTTCTATGCATTCATATTTACTTATGTACATATTGGCATCACTTTCACTCATGCTGAAGAATATTCTCTATGAAATCAACAATTTAAAACTGCTGACCAAAGCATCCTTAGAAAGTGTCACAAAGAAAGTTCCATGTGGAGAGTTCTCATCTGTTTCCAGCAATAGGAGCCCTGGTATTGGGGGCAATAGGAAATAAAAAAGCACTTTGCTAATTGAAGCATATGAGGACACTGGAGTGTTGGCTACCACAAAATAAATTATTGCACTTTTCTTTAAAATTCCCATCAGAACCAAAGTTGAAACTGGGGAAAAGGTCCTATTGTGAATAATTGGAATGAAGACGAAATAAACTCCTTAACTAACAGAATTTAATTAAACAATTTTTTAATATTTGTTATATAAATACAAATCATTATTTATTGTTGCCACATACTATTTGAAGAGAGAGGGGCTGACTACTGTCCTCGGGGGGGCCCACAGTCCTGTGCACAGGGAGCCCAATATAGGCTCGATCCCAGGACCCTGAGATCATGACCAGAGCCGAAGGCAGATGCTTAACTGCCCCAGCCACCCAGGAGCCCCAAAAGATGCCATTATTCTACCCATTCTACAGCTGCCCAACTGAGGCTAGTCAGAAAGTAACTTGGCCAACATCCACCCCCCGACAGTAAGTGCTAGAGTTCGCCTCAGAACAGAGTTCCACCAGATTCCAAATTTTGTGCTCTTAACCGATATCCCTTTACTGCATCTCCAAAGACTGAAAACATAAGCAATGATGGACCAAGAAGTAGTATCTAAAAGTCCAGAGAAGCATTCAAGATGACCAAGGACTTGAATGGAAAAACCATATGAAGTAAGACTTTAGTTTCACATGGAAATAGGAGTGATTTCTGAGCATGCAAAGGTGGATGAGGATGGCATTTCATCAGGAGATCCCAACTTCTCTGGGATAGATTCTTGGAAATGTCAATTAAAAAAACATTAAACTCTCACAAGGGAGCTTCAGTCCAATTAAAACAGCTTCAATTCATTTGCTGTCAAGTATTATCTTTTTACAGATACCATGATCTGTTAAAATTGATCAGAACATAATGAATATTTCAAAAAATCACTCTTCCCAGCGGTGGGAACAGCAATGGGTCATAGAACTTTGGGCAACTACTCATACCACAGTCCTGCAGGGAGCGCTATGATTTTGCCTAGTAAATGGAGTCGGGGTACTGTGTCTCAGACACAGGGTAATGCATATCTTATGTGCATGGAGGCTGATGGGGACAGAAAGGGGCAGCAGCAATGAAGAAATGTGATATGATTCTGAAGGAACAGACCCACTCTAGAAACATCCAACCTGGTTTCATTTCTCTCCTCTCTGCTCAGCAACTAAAGGCCTGGGTAAGGCTCCCGAGCTGCCGTAAGGGATGTGGTTGGCCAAGGAGCTGAGTGCTGGGGGAAGAGCCTGCCCCCCACAGCTGGGAGGACCTGGGTGGCCCATAGCGTCTCCACAGCCTCCCCTGGAGAGAGGGACTCTGGTTAGCAGGAGGAGGAGCCGGTCTCCTTGGCCTCTGTTACTATGGCAACCTTCCCCTTTGTTTCCCTGGATCCAGAGTTGCTGCCTCATTTAGTGACTGGAATCAGGTGAGGCAGCTGCATGATGGCATTAGGAAAATGAGGGAGAGGAGCAACAACACCGCTTGAGCAAACACACACGCACGCATCCTGGCACCAAGATGGTATTGTCAGGACGAGTTTCCAGACCTCTTGCCACTTTCTTTTGAGCCAATCAGCGGCATATGATTGCAATTGCTGTTGAATAAAATGCTTGGGGAATTTTCGCTTTATTCTGGCTGTCATTTGGCCAGTTGCCTTTCACGCATGCTTCTGTTGCCTGCAATACTTTGCTCTTTCTTACTCCATGGAGGGGTCTCAGTGTCAAGGTCACATCCCCTAGCAGGCTTTCCCTGAGCACCCTCCACCCTCTGCCAATGTTCTCTCTCAGCATCCTGTCTGCTTCCTTCACAGCAGTAAGCACAATTCACAACCCTTCCATTTATCGTCTGTGTTCATCAGTTTTGGCTCTGTCTCCCCGGCTAGATTACAAGCTTCGCCAGGGCAAGGATGCTGCCATTCTTGCACAAAGTGGCATCAGACGGAGGGTGCTGTGCAATATTTGTGAAATAAACGAATAATACGTAAATTCAGAAAATGGGACTTAGGATGCTGACATACTAAGTGTTGGGGTAGTGGCTTCAAAGAGTCTCTCAATTTTTTTTTCTCTTCAATGACCAACAGGAATCATATTAAAATCAAAGACCATGACCTGAGTTGCAAATCTATTTACTCTCACTGCTGTGTCTGCTCCACTGAAGAACTTCCCACATCTTAAGGCAGCCCAGCTATACGCGTACAATGGAACAGTGTACGGGAAGGGGATGGGGCCCAATGAAAGTCCTGCAGAATCCCTATCGGGTACTTCTCCACTCTCTTGCAACTACAAGAAAGGGAAGATCTCAGGACAGAAGAAGTCTAAATGCTAAAAGGGTGAGTCCAAGGAAGAAATGTCCACCATAGAGAGAGAGAGGAGAGAGAAGGTGATATAAGTGAGAAAACAGAACACGTTCTGCAAATGCACTGCATCCTTCCCCATTCACTCACGTGGCTCCTTAGAATACCATGAGACTGTTCACTTCTGCCATCTCCCTGTCGAAAAAGTTGATGATGAAATCTGTTGGTTGGGGGTAAGTAGGGGGCGGCATTCCTCCACCCCCTAATGCAGTATCTTTCCAAGTTTATAATGCACATGAATGAGAAATTGAATGAATTTTACAGAAAAGTGTATTTTAAGCAAAGTTGATGGGACTTATTCTTTCCAAAATACTGAAGCATGTGGTGAAATAAAATGATTCAGGAAGAATATATATTAATTCATACATATGCAAAAATCAATAGCACCAAACAAAAACCAAATTAAAAAAAAAATAAACTGAACAAAAGCTTGCATGAATGTATCTGTCAATTCCACAGCAGGGACAAACCAGAAGGTAAAGATAAGGGATGAACTTCACCGGAGAAGCAGAGTAGCCTACCTTCCTACGTCTAAAAATTAATTCCTGAAAGAGAGAGGCCATGAGCCATCAGACTCCTGATAATTCATCAGTGATTATGCTAACGGCAAAACCAGAATTATTTCAAGGAGAAGACAGGTCTGCCTTACCTGAGAATCCAAAAATTATCTCGTATAAGATTCTCTACCTTTCTGGCTAATTGTTCCTCTTTGCAACACTTTGGGCTCAAAGGTCTGAGATGAGTGTGATTGGCCAAGCCTAGGTTTTGAGTCAACATTACAAGCTGTGATACTGGGAATTGTAATAAGACATATGTACTTGGTCTCTGTCCCTGCTGCTGGCACCCAGCTCCTAAACCCTTGGAATTTCATAAGTAATGAGTAGCCATAAAGTCCAAAGAGTGTCTTTTGTTATTTATAACGAACCCCTTTCAACCACACCTGAGTTTATGTTAATGAGGTGACTTTTGGAAAACCCTTAAGAATGGGGCACTGGTTGCCAGGTTAACCAGCCCTTGTCTAGAGGGTTGAAACTTTCTTCCCCATCCCCCAACCTGCAGGGGAGAGGAGGAGCTAGAGGTTGAGTTCAAGTATGAAAGGCCGATGACTTAATCAATCACACATACCTAATGAAGTCTCCTTAAACACTCTAACTGAAAGTTGGTGAACAAATGGAGATACTGGGGGTGGGGGGTTGGGTAGAGTGTCTGGAGAAGGCATGGAATCTCTGCCTCCCCTTCCCCCACCGATTGCCCTACACATCACTTCCATCTGGCTATTCCTGAGTTGTATTACTTTATTTCTCCAACATCCCATTCTTTGGAGACCACTCTCTTCTATCCCACAGATAGATCCTATTCAATTCATTTGTAGGTGGTGGGGGGGATAGTGAGGCTTCTCTTTGTTCCATAGATGGGTGACTCAGGTCACACTAAATAGAGCTTTCTTCTCCTCTCGCCACAGTGAATATTTTTCAATGGGCACATGACCCAAGCTGAGTTTCCCTTAAGATTTTGTCTATCAGAAGAGACTTCAATCAAAATAAGTTGTAAGATCCAAATCAAGGACTTAATAAAAATACTATTAATAAATAAGTCATAAAACCTAAAGAGCTGTGGTTTTCAACCAGGTGTACCTGGGAGATTTTTGTTGTTTTAAGCACACACCTGGTCTACTCCAAATAAGTGAATCCGTATCTCAAGAAGACTGATGTATCTCTCTAATTAAGAAGCTGTTTTATGAAAATACTAGATTCTCATGGGCAAATAAATGGTTTTTACATTTTGTACAGATCCCCAAAAATGAATATGTAGGATAAAATTACAGAATATTCATTCAAGCTTAAATTACTTAAAAGGTATTTTCGAGAGTAAAAATTTATATCACAGAGCTGTTGGTCAGGGGAGCAGATTAAAGTTAAGAATGATAGGAAATAGGGGCGCCTGGGTGGCTCAGTCGTTAAGCGTCTGCCTTCAGCTCAGGTCATGATCCCAGGGTCCTGGGATCGAGCCCCGCATCGGGCTCCTGCTCGGCGGGAAGCCTGCTTCTCCCTCTCCCACTCCCCCTGCTTGTGTTCCCTCTCTCGCTGTGTCTCTCTCTGTCAAATAAATAAATAAATAAAATCTTAAAAAAAAAAAAAGATAAAAAGAATGATAGGAAATAGCCATATTAGCCAGGATTCTTTTGGTTGCAAATGGCAGAAAACCTGAATCAAAGGGTTAAGTTAAAAAGGGGAGGACTGATTGGCTCATATCATTGGGAAGTCCAGGGGCAGGGTTAACTTTAGGTACAGCTGGTCCAGAAGTGCAAATGATGGTATCTGGGCTCCCTCTTTTCCTCCATCTCAGCCCTGCTTACCTTTGCATAGAGGCATTCTTCAACACGATAGAGGAGCTGACCCCACACCCCCTCCTCCCCAGGATCCCCTGTTGAAGCTCATAGACCCCCATGGAAAGAAGACTTCTTCTCTTCCATGTCTACTTGTCAATTGTGGAAAAGACTCCAAATAACTGAGCTAGTTAGGATCATGTCTGGACCAAGCAGAGTGACCCAGATAATGAGTCCTATTATGTGAGGCCCATTCTGGGTCGCATTTCATAGAGCAGACAATCATAATTAAAAAGTCTTAGCAGAATACCTGGCATGAGAAAAGAGAGGCCAACCCTACTCCCAGCCTAATCCTACAACGGGATGATAGGAAGATAAAAATCAACACATGACTGCTACAATCATGTCTAGACTGAGCTCACACTGATGACATCCCTTCATTCTTCATCGTCTATGACCTATCAATGACTTTCCAAATGTCTTAAGTCAATAAAAAATAAATGAATATGATACTTAGCAACAATAGCAAAATCCTATTATTGTTCAAATGCAAATCAATGAGCATGGTGCTGGCTTAGAGGGCTGTCTAGGAGAGCTCAGACCTATAAGAGCCTTCCTCAGGTAGAAGTGAGTCTTGTAGAGCTGCAACATTCTCTCTCCCATTCTAGGGAATTTAGTCATCTTAATGATGAACTGAATCCAAGAAAAGGGAGGGATCTTGTGATACCTCATGTGATTTCTGCTAACAGCCAATCCAAAACTCTTCAGTGACACCTACATGAGGAGTCTGGTAAACCCACTCAAAAAAATGCCAAATGTTGGTTTCTAGACCAGCTTACAAATGGAAATAACACAATTAGTACAAATAGCTACATTTACACGAAGATTTCCAGCCAAGGAGTTTTGCAAATTAATTCCGTTGGAATGATACCCCCTTCAAACTACTCCACCTGTTTTCCATAACCACCACACAGACATGGGAAGTCGAACTGGAAAAACACACAATAAGAGTTCCGGATGTACCAGGATTGGGAATAAAGAATATGCCTGAAACTGTGGGAAGAATTTTAATATCCCAAACTGTCAGAAAACAGAACCACTCCATCTGATTGGCTACGTTAGGCCCCATGGTTGAACGTGGCTGGCTGGCATGGGATGCACACAACAGTGAAACGGAACTCTCTATTAAGAGAGCAAACTAGAATTCATACTATTCTATAGGGCTGAGTGCCCTTTGATGACACCATGGATTATGCACTAGGTGACAACTCAGTTCCATGAGCTATACTATTTGCATGAAATCTATCAAACAACGATGTATTGTGGACTGAAGATTTTAAATCAGATTCAATCTAGTCTGAATGAAATCTGAATTAAGGGTTTGAACCAAACCATAAGGCAAACTCCAAATTAATTCAAGATACTTTAATGCCAACATTTTGTTTTACAAACAAACCAAAGGTCTTAATTTAAAAAAAAACATTACTTTATACTATGGTATAAGTATGGATTTGCATTGTGATTCAGAACAATATTGTACAATAGCACAACCACCACTTGACAGAGACATTTGGTTCATTCATTCAGCATGTATTTATTGAATACCTAATGAATACTAGCCTTTCTGTGCTCAGGATATAGTGGTGACCTCAGCAGATTATATCACTGTCCTCATGAATCTCAAATTCTAACGGAGGGAGATATAAAAATCCGGATAATAAATAAACCCAATCAAAAACTTCAGACATTAGCTTCTCTGAAAGCAGGGGTTGGCAAACAATGGCTCACAGACTCTTCCTGTAAATAAAGTTTTATTAGAACACTGTTTGTACATCTATGGCTGCTTCTGTGCCACAGTGGAGCGTGAGCAGTCAGGACACTGTGTGCTCCACAAAGTCTAAAATATTTGCTGTGCGACCCTTTATGGAAAAAGTTTGCTGACTCTGTAAAGAAATAAAAAGGGTGTCATGCAAAGTGTCTGGGCTGGAACATGAGGAGGAGGTCTGGAGAGGACTCACTGGGGCAGTGGCATCTGAATCGAGAGGTGAGTCATGGAAAGAAACCAACCATAGGAAACAGAGTTTTAGACAAACAGAACAGCATGAGGATTTGGTGGGGAGTTTGGTTTTGTTTTTCATGAAGTATTGCCTTCAAGGTGATGAACAAGTTACTGGACTGTAATATTAGGAAAACCTCAAATGGTAAAATAAACCAACCCAACACTTTCCACTTGTGCCTCGTGCAAGGTGATGAAAGCATTTTCAAGTTGTCTCTAGATCTGCTTCCAAAAGAGGGGGAGCATTCCACAAAGTCTGATAAGCAACTCTGGGAAGAAGGAACTCCTTAGTGCACTCCCAAGGCACTCCTTGCCTTGATTTCTAGGGTTTCTAGGGTAGACCCTCAACTTCATTTGTTTACGAAGTCTTTCTCCTTGTTCGGCCCTGTCTCCAACTGTGATTTCTCTCTTTGGACTGATAGAACACATCTGCTTAGAACATTGCTGGGCATATCTTTTCCCAGGAAAGGTATTCCGATACCATCTGGGGAGAAGCAGAGGGTGGAGACCAGTGACTCAGAGTGAATAAGATAATGAGGGAATCCAGAGGTCTATGGGAAAACTCTTGTTTATTTCCAGGAAAGCTCTTGTTTATTTCCACCCACACATAAGTGGCCTTTGTTGTGGTGGAGGGGATGCCTTGCTGGCCAGAATTGATTGTTCTCCTTCTGAATGCTGGATGCCTCCAGGTGGGTCCCTTCCCCATAAGGTTAAAAAACCTACTTTACCTTTCATGCAGGATCATACACCAATGTCTCTAACTCTCGATCCTAACACTACATTTGAAACGGTTTCAGACGGAAATCCATACTTAGCCAGCATGTCCTTGCCTCTGCTAAAACCTCATGCTCCAATTTCAGATATTTTCATGATACTTGTGGTGGTTTTGGATGGATAAATTAAATCTGCTTTTCTCCTGATTGCCTTGCTGGCCTTCTTTGTAACTTCACTTTGTATTCCTTTCTGTTCAATACTTTTCAAAGTACTGAGAGTTTAAAGAGGTACAATAAATCCCAGATCAGTTTTTAATGACCACGGTAAGCCTGCTTGTAATATGTCAGTAAGCTGAACCTAAAAGCCAATGGGGAATAGGCTATTTCTGCCTTAGTAATTGCCTCCACAGAAAGATTTATAATGTCATTATCTGAATCTACAAGAAATAACTCATAGAGCTGAAATACCCTAAAAAAATATTACAATTCTCTTAAAATCTAGTCATTCATAAATGCTAAATCATAAAACTTTTTTCAAGATGTTTTATGTTAAAAGTAAAACCCAGTAAAAATATAAATGCTCGTTTCTTAATCAGATTCTTCATTCTTTATGTATCTGTTTGGAGCTTTGCAGTTTTCTGGGCTATATTTACAAACCTAACATTTGGCTGCCAAAATCCCCAAGCACTACGAGAAGCCATGGTGTCTGAAAAGGCATTTCTCGCCACCTTTTTATCTCTGTGTGATAGCAAGGAGGAAGGAGGAAGAGGGTTAGTTAGTATGGCAATAAAATTAATTTCAGCAATAAAAGTCACCTTTTCCCCTAATTTCCCCATAAAAAAAACCACACTAAACTTCCTGCCAAATGCACCCCAGAGCTGTTTTAAGCTATTTCTGCAGCTTTCTTTCCGCACCCCCCAACATTTCCAAATCAAAACAAGATCAGTCATTTCTTTCAAATAGCAGGAAACATCCTCCCCAATTTGTCCAGAGTTTAATAAAAACCTGGTAGCCACGTTTCCTCGTCTCCCTATGCCATAAAATAGAGCAACATTTATACTAATTTCTGCAGTGCGAAAATGTTCTTTGCAGGAGAGAATCTATTACAGTTTAAAAAGGACACTTAAGGTGTTTTTCATAATTTGTAAAATTATATTTTCTCCCTTTGAATACAGTAATTTGGTGCAAATAGGAGCACTGAATCGGGCTCTTTTCAGAAAGTCCTTCTTTCCTCCGGTGGCCTACTCAAGATGGGATTTGATTCACATTTTTAATATCTAGGGTTGCAGCTAAGCCTTTGTGGGGACTGTTGTATGGAGAGAGAGGGTTATTTAAGAGTACTGGGGGAAGTGAACAAGCCTTGTGTTTTTTGTTTGCCATTCTTGCTGCCACCCCATGGAGCTGACCGCCATCACGCCATTCCTTGACTATTATTTCCAGTGCGACATCTCCATAAGTGGTAACTCAAGAATCTCGAGGTATCTTAATTCAACATATCCCAAATTGAACTCGCCTTTTTTCCACAGAACGTGCAGATCTCAGCCAATGATACCACCTGTCCATCTGCTTCCCAGGAACCAGAAACCCAGGCAGAAAGGCAAGACCCCATGGCTCCCATTCTCTCACTTCCCACTTCCAGATAATCACCAAGGAAATGTCGACTTCCAAATATCTCCCCAATATGAATATTTTCTTCTTCTATCACCACCACCACCGTCATTTCTCACCTGGGCTACTGCGGCTACCTGACAGCTCATCACCCCATCTATGGCTCCCTTACGATCCACAAACCACACAAAAGCCAAAGAGACCTTTGGAAAACTCATAACTGATCACAAGCCCCATTTAGGGGCTTTTTAATACTCTGGATAAAATTTAAAGTCCTTTTCATGGCTTCCTTCAGAATTTGGTGCCCAGTGACCTCAAAGACTTCGTGAAATTCCTGACTCTACCCTTGCACCCCACCAGCTATCTTGGCCGTCTTCTGGTTCTTGGGGTGCATCCACATTCTCTTACCTCATTGGCCCACACATGCTATTACTTCTACCCGGAGCACCTCCTTCCTCATTTAACTCCTTCTCATAATGTGGGTCTCAAGAGAAGTTTTCCCCATTCCACAGTCTAGAAGAGCTTCCCTTGCACTACACGATCTTAGCAAACAGCATCTCCTCTCCTGTACCATTCGCCACATTTGACATCACTTGCTAAATGCTGGTCCCCTTATCTGGAGGCACCATGGTGACAGGGAGTATCGGTTTCCTTTAGCACTCTATCCTCAGCCACTAGTAAAGAAGACCTCGATAAATATTGGATAAATGAATTAATGTTATAACAGTTCCATAATTCATCTTTCTATGGCAATCTCTCCTACATCTATCCCTCCCCTCAACAAATATTTATTGTAACTTACACCATGCACCATACTAAACATTAGGATGAACTCAAGATAAACCTGGAATAAACAAGACAGAGTTCCTAGTGGAGAAGAGGGAAAAAAAGTATATAAATAAGATGATTTGTTTAAAGATTTTATTTTTGAGAAAGAGAGAGAGTGCAAGTGTGAGGAGGAGCAGAGGCAGAGAGAGAGAGAGAATCTCAAGCAAATTCCCCGCTGAGTGTGGAGCCTGATGCGGGGCTCAATCTCACGACCCTAAGATCACGACCTGAGCCAAAATCAAGAGTTGGATGCTTAACTGACTGAGCCACCCAGGCGCCCCGAGACAATTTAGCTATGAAGAAAATATACCAGAATCAAACCACAACACTTCAAGGAAGTGGAATGTGGAAAAGGAATTGGCCAGTGACAAATCCAGAGGAGGCAAGGTCCAAGCCAGAGGCTCAGCAAGTCGAGGATTCCTTGGTAAAAATAAGATTTGTGGAATCAAGCAGGATAGTGTGGCTGGGGCATGGTGACCTGGGGGCACGGAAGCCTAAAATGAGGTGGGGGCCAGATCCCACAAGATCACAGAAGCCGTAGTATAGACTTTGGATTTAAGTGCCACAGGAAACCATCTGACGGTTTTAAGGGAAGGAACAACAGGATTGGATTTTTGTTTTAGAAGAATAAGTCTGTTTGCCTTTTGGAATGTGATTGGATGGGGGCCACAAGTGAAAGCCAAGATAGTTAATTAAGAAGCTGTCTTAATTTGGAGGCAAGCTTCCATGACTCCCCATTGCCTATGGAATAAGGCTCAAATTCTATCACATGACCTTTTAGGTTCCCTGAGTCCTGGCCCCTGCTACTCCATTTGACCTACCTCTACACACTCCTTGATGGCCCCTGCACCACGGTGGGTCAGCATATGCCACCTTGAACCCACCCACATGTTTTCCTTCCAGGCTTTGACATACACTGTCTTTTCTTTTTCTAATTTCCCTGAGCATATGTTTTCTCCGTCAAATCTCATCTTCTACCTGAAGACTTTGGAACACCCCAACCATGGCAAACTTTCTTCTTCCTGAACAATGGGCCATATCTTTAATAAAAAAAAAAAAGTACACATACCTCTTGCCATCTCTTGGATTATTGCTTTGTGTTATCGCTTACCTCTTGTTTAGTTATTTTATCTTCCAAGTGTGTGCATATGTCCCATTTCCCCAACCACAGTGAAAAGTCCCTGAGGGTAAAGATTTTCCTTATGTTTCTGCAGACCTGCCCCCACCATAGTGGCTGGCACCATGCCATACCCACAGCATGGCGCTCTGTGTGTTGATCTGCCATGGAGGCAGCGCTAAATGCACTTGTCAGAACTGAGGGAAACGTCAAGTTGCCTCCTGATGAGGTAAGTAAAGGAGTTGAAAGTTGGAGAGATATAAACAACAACAACTCTATTTTTTAATAGCTTCCTTCCTGGAAGGTTCTTTCCTATAAAAACTGCCATGCTTTGAGTAGAATCAGATATGGAACGTGAAAGAAGCTTGATGCGCTGTTGATCGTTAGCTCTGAAATTCTAATCTGGCTTGAGATCAGAGATTTGGAACTAAGCCCCTCGAAAGGAGCAGCTCAAAGAAGGCCACTAAGGAAAGGGTTGCAGCTTGGCAGATTTGAGGGTGGATTGTGGATAACAGGATTGAGGTCAGAGAAGGTAAGCCCTCGTGCAAGAGAGACAGCAACAGAACCTGACTGCATGGCATGGCAGACCATCCACCCTGTCAGAACCATGAATTAGGTTTGGGGAGACCTGACCCCTGGCTTCTCATTTCTTGCCATGTGTCTCCACTTACACAAGCAGGAATTCTATTGACAGGTTAAGACATTTAACATGAAATGACAGAAGGACAAAGGAGCAAGGCTGACTGAATCACAGCAGTGATTTCTGTTCTCTAAAGGTAGTTTTCTGTGTTTATCATACTGAAAGTCTGTGGATGGGATCATGGAAACTCACAGGGAGGAAGGGTAAGAGAGCTCTAATCATGTGGAAGTAAAACACAGAACTGGTGGCTACTGGGAAAATATCACTTATTCTCCAAGACTTTTTCTAAGAGAAAGAAAGAGGTGATTCAGGAAAGATGGATGGAGGGAGTCATAAATTGCTTCCCTGGGATTAAGGAGAAGCTAGAACTCCTCATAACACCTTCTAAATCTAGAGACTTAGAAGACCCCATTAATTGTGCAAACTCTAGAAGAGGTTCCCTCGATCTTGGCACTACTGACATTTGGGGCTGGATAATCCTGTGTCGTGGGGGGCGGGGGCTATCCCGTGCAACACAGGATGTTAGCAGCATCCCTCGCCTCCACCCACTCAATGCTGGTAGCATGTCCCCAACCAGCTGCAACCAAAAATGTCTCCAGATGTTGCTACATGTGCCCTGGAGGGGAAGGAGGTACAAAATCACCTCCAGTTAAAACTCCCTGAGCTACAGAAAGACGGACATGGGCAACATGGGCTTTAGTTTCAGATTCGCCATTTCTCCATCTGTAAAATGGAAATAAACATCAGCCACTGTAAAGAGTTGTGGGGAGTATTGAATGAGATATGTAAACCATGAGAATAGTCTGGCACATAGTAAAGGCTCAACAAATATCAGCCATCACTATTCTTGTTGCTATTATTTATTGACCATAGCCCAGGCAGATAATTGCACACTCCAAATATTAACATTAACTCTTTTAAGCGATGTAAAGAAAAGGGAATTTTTTTCCCACATGATATTATTTCTCATGCCTGCTAATGAGTCATATATCTCTCACCATGAAATTTCTCACAGGTCTGCTCAAGGCCGCTGAATTCTCTTCATCTCACACTACAAGTAACTTGGGTATCAAGGAAACCTTGTAGTATTTGTCTTCTTGGAAGGAAGGAAGGAAGGAAGGAAGGAAGGAAGGAAGGAAGGAAGAGCGAGTTCATTTTTTTCTCCTTCAAGTCAATTTCCAAATGAAACAGTAGATGAATGTCACGCACACCAATTACCTAATTGTGAAACTGATCTTCACTTAAAGCATCCATGTTTGTGACATAAATAGTAGTGAAGTGGTAAGTTTTCAGCATGATTGTTAGGCTGATTGCTGAGTGCCAGATATCAGAGGCTAAAGAGGTTTTAGCCTGAAGAATTACTTTAGCTAGCATCTTTTGGTTGAGGGAAAATCACTTTAATTAAAATAAACTCTGTCCTCGATGTTGGCCCTATGTAATCTCCCACTTGTATGTCATAATTTGTGGTCTCGTGGAGGATCAGAAATGGGGGATGAGATGGGGTACAGGAAAGAATCATCTATTTTTTTTAGTTCTTCCATGATTGATTGTGTTCTGTTTTTAAACTGAGAAGAAATACGAATGGAAGAGTATGAATGGGTCTCTAACTTGTGAACAAATCTTTCTCTTATATGTGAACTTTACAGTTAAGCTGGAGTACATATGGCAAAATGGTGCAGGTAAACAGTGTTTCCATGGAAAACAGTTAGATATATGGAAATCCTACAATTAGCGTACCAAAAAAATATACCTGTTCATCAAGGTTGTTCATGGAGACTAGCAGACTTGTTCTGTAATGGGCCAGATAATAAATATTTCAGATGCTGTGGGCTTACAGTCTCATTGCAACTACTGAATTCTGCTATTACAGTGCAAAAGCAGATATAAAAAATATGTAAACAATTGTATATAAAAATGTATATTAAAATATGTAAAGTGTGGTTGTGTTCCAATAAAACTTTATTTATAAAAACAGGCAGCAGGCTGCCTTTGGCCCAAAGGCCTAGTTTGCTGACTCCTAATCAAGGTAAAACTCCAGTGAATGGCTTATCCTCAATACCACTAGTCTTAATATTGTTATATCTATCCTTTCAGTGCATTTATGACCCTTTTTTGTGCAAATGCCCTTAGGGAAATGATAAATACATAGCAGCCTTTTCATTTTCATATGACTGGACAGAATGATCGAGAAGGCTGCTCATTTTAACAGAATTATTCCAGTGTCTTTGCAGACTAAATAAGCCTAGTATGGAACAGCACATTTAATTTTTCCCCTCCAAAAATAAAAAGCAGCCGTATTAAGAAATCCCATCACTCAATGCTGAGAGGAAGCTCCTTCAAGTCTTCAGTGCTGCAGTAATTACTGGCAAGGAACCCCTGATGAGAGATCCTTGAGAAATGGAAAATGTACCCAAAGAACTAATAAAACTCCAGTCAATTGCTGTTAGATATCTCTAAATAAAATGCAGGGAGGAGACAAGGAGAATTATAGGGTCACAGGCACCCAGCTCAAACAGAAAGTCAGAGGGAAGGACTTCAAGAAGGTGTTGTGGGCAAAGAGCTGGGGCCCAGGAGGGAATCTGTAATTTCCCCCTAGGATACAGGCTTGGAATTTAGTTGACAGCCCCAATATATGTAGGTTAACAGTACAGGTCAAGAGAGTAGGAGGGCAAGAAAGGAGAAAAATGCCATCATCTTGGAATTAGCTATACACATTGAAATAGTTGACAATTTAAAACAGTACTTGGAAAAAAAATAAAAATAAAACAGCACATGGAAAGAAAAGAGAAGAAAAGAAAGGGAAGGGAAGGAAAGAGAGAAAGAGAAAGGAGAAAGCAGGAAGGAGGGAGGAAAGAAAGCAGAGGTAAGCAGTTGAGCAGCCCATGAAATCGAAACATATAATAGAGAAAAATTGTACCTAATTAATATGGAAGAATACTGGTAACTCTCCGTGACTCTGTACGTAAGAAGAAGTAATTGTGCGCAGGGCTAAATTCATCCTCCTGTAGGAGACCCGGATAGCAGCTCTGCATGTAGCAGAGATGAGGCAATGAGTCATGAGCAGGTGACTGACCTTCTGCAGCAGAAGGGACACCCTCTGGGTGACATCATAGAGCCTCCTGACCATCAGAGAAGAAAGCAGATTCCCAAATTTTCCTCTCAGGAGCATCTCTGGGTGGCTTCGTGAGTCTCTTGTACATAGCCTTTATTCTCAGTAGAGATTATGAAACTCAGAAACCACTGAAGTTCTCGAGAAAGTGGCTGCAGTGGAAGCTGAGGTTGCTCACCAGATGCCAGTGTGATCCTTGACATTCCCCAGCCTCCTCTGCACTTAGGTTGGGGCCATGGGATTGTGCTAAGGCCAATGGATCCTCCTGCAAAGGGTATGACCTGCGCTGAGGTCTGGCACTTTAAAATGAATGATCCACCCTCTCCTGCATTCTTTGCAATGGTGCTCTCAGAGGATGTGTGTTCCAGGTGCATAGCTAAAACATGGTAGCAGCCCAGACCTTGAGACAATATTCGGGGAAGAGCCATGTAGGAGACTCACTCAATCCCCAACAGACAGCAACATGAGAAATACACCTTGTTGTTATTAAGCCACTGAATTTTCAAGGTCACTTGTCACCTTAGCACTGGCGAGCATTGCCCTGATGTACCTATCATCCCATTCTGGCTAATCGATTAGAGTCCCAGATGCAGGTGATAGAAAGCCCAACTCAAAATGGCTTGAGCCAAAAAAAGAATTCAGGCACACCTGACCCAGAGCTTAAACAATGTAAAGAGGAACCACATTCTCTCCAGCTCTTGGCCCCGCTGTTGGGGTGCACTGAGGACCTTCAGAAGCCAGAGGCTCTCCCCAGGAATAAAATAAGACTGCAGCACCTTCAGATCCTATCTCCTCATGGAAAAACCCAGAAGAGTAAAGAGTCTCTTTTCTGGTGATACCTACAAGGACCTCAGGATTTACTGTGATTGGGCCAGCTCAGCTCACCCTGAACTTGAACTCATCCTCGTGGCTAGTGGAATGCAATGTCACAGTCAGCTTAGGCCTGGCACATATGCTCTGCCCCTGGAGTGAGGGAATAGCTTGCACCAGGAAAGGAGAGTTTCCCCAAATGCAAGCCCGACTATTGCCTGGAGAAAAGAGAAGGAGAAATGGAGAGTAAAGATGGAGTCTCCAATGACCTAAAGAAGGAGGTGGTCATCCCAACTCTTGTGTACAGTGGAAGCCCGAAAGTGCCATTCTCTAACTCCCCTGGGAACATTGAGCTCTCTAAATTTGAAGATTGGGGGATTCCTGTGCCTAGATGATGTTCTTATTTTTAAGGCTACATTAAAAACGTGCATGGCGTTACTCACAAGAGCAATGTCAATATATACCTCGACACTCCTGTTTATGCAAGTGTGTCAGCCAATGCTCACAACCCCAATCCTATAGAACTGCTGGCTTACTTTGAGACAGCAAAGAGTAGTGGAAGAACACAGGCTATGATTCAGGGAGATTTTTCTACATCTCAATTCTACCTTTACTGGTCTTTACCTGTATGATCTTGGGCATGCCCCCTGCCCTGTCAAAATCTCAGAGTCTTCCCTGTTGAATGGAGGAAGAATGTTTAGTGTGCACAGATGCTGCAAGAATTGAAGACTCATGTTTGGAAAGAACCTGACAAGGGGCCTGATAAGAGTCGGCACTCAGTAAAAATTAGCTTTCTTCATGTTTTACTGCTACCATATTCGGCTTCCGTGGTGTCTGGTCCACCATAAACTCTCAATAAACTAGGTGTCATCACCATTAGTTCTAGAAATGTTTGCATTTCGATAAAATAATTAGTAATGGGATGGAGGAAAATACAAGGAAGGGAGGGAGCACAGGAGGGAGAAGAGGGGAGAGGAAAGGAGGGGAAGAGATTTCATTCATTCAATAAACATTCTTGAAGGACTGCTATGCTCTAGTCATCACAGAAGGTCTACGTTGATAAAACAGACTTAACCCCTCCCCGCACCCAGAGTTTACCAGAAAAAGAGATAAACGGCAACTATCCATAAAAATCTCAGTGTGTGCATGCATTGAGAAAATAAGTATCAAGGCAACCAAAGGATGCAGTGTTAGGTAACAGTTCATATGTTTGCGATAGAATGAATAGTCAAGGCAATCTCTCTAAATAGGTGAAATTAAGCCAAGACTTAAAGATTAAATTGTAGCAGTTATGATTAGCACTGCTGACACTATTATTCACTAAATCTAGGGTAAAATTACAAGTATAGAATTTGCAAATACTTATAAAACTCAACTATATTATTTGGAATTAAAATTAAACTCAGTGATACTTATGCATTCAATAAGCATTTACTGAACACCAATGTGAATAGATTCAGCCAACTGATGGCTTTGCGTCTTAAGTGGACTTGAAAAGTGTGAGAGCCAACCAAGACAAAACAGTTCTTATCAACCTCGACAGGAGAACAAACAGATACATATGCAAACAGTGCAAATTTCTTTATATTTCTATTACCAACCCTCCAAGTTTGTTCCAACCAAACTTCTTTGTTAAGATTAAGATCATTACTGTCTATCAATAGATGATAATGGAATGATGTCTTTATTTATTTTGTGCATTTTCTAATTCCCTCTACTAGAATATAAGTTCTCAGAGGGCAATGTGATTTTCTGCATATTTCCCCACTGCATCCCCTGCACCTAGGAAAGCTCTTGACATGTGCTAGGCACTCAACAAATTGCTGTTGAGTGAATGAATCAATGCATAGATAAATGTGTTTGCATTTCCCCAAATATATTTGCATTACAACTTGTAATTTCACACTGGGTTTAGTCAATGTTTTTTAACACACTGACACTTACAATCAAGACTCAGAGTCTTACTTATGCTAACAAATGCTGATTCTTCCTAATATACAGTATTGCTTTTCCCAGCTCTGAATATTAGCTTCTCATTCAATCATTATGACAGATATTTCTGAATAAATAAATAGGGTCCCATGTGTAGTAGTGTCTATTGTAAAACTGATCACTATGATTCTATTTCATTAGGGGCTGGATACAGGATTAGAAACCTTCTGGGAAATAAAGAACCACCACAAGAGCATAGAAATAATTATAGGATTGGAACCATACTCTCACAACGGACACGTGGCTAAAGCCCTGAAAGGGTCAAGGAAAGGGAGAGGTCAGAAGTGGAAATTGTGGTCAATAAACTTGAGTGCGGGGTCTTTGCAATGGTGAAAGCCCTTAAACAACCAATCATAGTTGAATTGGCATGTTTAAGTCATTTTGGCAACCATAACTGCAACCCTGTCTCCTGAATAAGATACTGCTGCTCTAGCAGAACAAAAGAACCATTAATGACACCAACTAACCCGTGTAATTCTCATTTACACCTCTTTATTACCTTCCATATACTCTGTGAGAAGCATTACACATTCCATTAATTGTTAACATACACGCAAGTCAAGATCTTTTATTATGCGAGGTCATCAGTCAGTGATAACAGAGGTATTGATGTATTAGGCTCCTCATCAGAAGTTGAGCAACATTTCCATTCAAGATGATACATGGACCTTTAAAACATACTCAATAATATTGAGTCTCAGTCTTCTGTTGCTTTTCTCTGAATGTGCATTTAGACCTCTACACATCTATCTATCCACCCACCCATTCATTACACATTAGGTATTAATTTTCTACTCGTGGGGCCAGGACCATGCCTGTCTTGTTCACTTCTGTATCCCAAAGGCTAGAAGATAGTAGGAGCTCAGTAAACTGTAAGGATTAAAAATAAGCGAATGAGGAGGTGGTGGGCAGAATTCTAAGCCCCCATGATCTGCATCACCTGGTGTGACTCCTGTGATAATGTCAATTGAGGTGGCAAAAGGATTTTGCAGATGCCATAAGACTAAAAATCAGTCAATCTTAAGACAAAAAGGGGGCCTAACCTAATTACATGAGCCCTTTAAATGCAGAGAGTTTTCCATGACTGAGAACAGAATGGGAAGTCTGAGTGTTTAAAATTACAAGGAGGTTTCAAAGCACGCTTACGGACTTGAAAAAAATTCACTGAGGTATAATCAATTTACAAAGAACCGCACAAATTAATGTATACAATTTGATATGTTTGGACATAAGCAAACACCCATGAGTCCATCACCGCAATCGATTATCAATAATAGATATATCCAATACCTCCTGGAGCTTCCTGTGCTCCTTCAAGTTTTTTTTTTTCTTTTTGAAAGAAAACTTAACATGAGATCTACCCCCTTAACAAACTTTGAAGTGCACAATACTGTGCTGTTAACTCCAGGCCCAGTGTTGGACAGCAGATCTCTAGAACTTCCTCATTCAGTGGCACTGGAACTTTCTATCCACTAAATAACAACTCCTCACTCTCCCACCCCCCAGCCTCTAGCAACCACCGTTGTAACCTCTGCTTCCATGAGTTCGACTCCTTTAGATACCTCATATAAATGCAATCGTGCTGTATTTGTCCCATGGCTGGCTTACTTAATTTAGCATAATATCCTCCAGGTTCATCCATGTTACAAAGGACAAGATTTCCTTCTTTTGAAGGCTGACGAGTATTCAATTGTAGCCGTACACTGATGGAGGAAGTAAAGAGAGGACCAGAGAGAGAACCTTGGAAATCAAGGAGACCTCTGGCTGACAGCCAGCAAGAAAGCACCACAACTGGCCCTACAACCATAAGAAACTCAGTTCTGCCAACAACCTGAATCGGCTCCTAAGAGGATTGCTCCTCCAGGGCTCCAGGTAAGACCCCAGCCTAGGCCACACCTTGACTTCAATCTTGTAAAACCACGAATGGGAAGAACCCAGTGGAGCCCATCTAGTCTTTCAACCACAGACCTGTGAGATAATGCACAGGTGTTCTTTTAAGCCACTACATTTGTGGTAACTTGTTATGCATCACAGATCCCTACTATGGGGGAGATTTGGAGAAGATACCGGTAGCAGCGACCACCTAGTATTTTAATCCCTTGAAATCCTTACATAAAAAGAAATAGAGCATCTGAATAGCAAAACTATGGGCAACATATACAACAAAAGCAGGTAACAAGGCAGCTTTAGAAACCCCAAATTTCAAGTAGGAGGGTGGGGACAAGAGTCCTGAGCCCTCAGTGGGTCAGAGTCTGCAGAGAAGAAGAAAGAAATGGGTGTCTGTAGATGTCAGCAGAGGAGAAACTCTAGAGAGCCAACAGGAACTCACTGGAAAGGACAGTGGGCCAGTGTGGGGCAGGAAGCAACACCAGGAACACTTGACCCCTCCAAGAGCCAGTGAATATCAGAGGCCAGTGTGAGCTCCAAGAGGGAGGATTACCCCAGGCCACACAAACCCTTGATGGCAACCAGTCAAAATCCCCTTCCAGGATTGGACCTCACCACAAGGAGAATCCACTGGGAAGAGAATCAAAACTGAAGATTCAGATAAAAGTGAGTGTGTACTGGGGGTGGGGGCTAGAATAAGAGCCAGAAGAATCTCAGAAAGTAAGCTACCATACCTGCAATGTACCCCAAAACAACAGAAGAGGAAGCTCTGTGGGACTGGAAAAATTATCCCGAACCACATTTCCTTCTAAAAGTTCAGGAAATTTAATTTCATATAAAAGTGACAATGGAAAAGTATTGAGGTCAGATCCCTTGCAACATTACAAGAGGAAAAAAAGAGAACCAAGAACCAGTAACATTCTTACAGAGATGAAAGCATGCCAGAAAGACATGCCCACAAAACATCAAAACTGCAGCCTACTACATTATACAATAAAATTATACAGGATCTGGGAAAAAAAAAAAACAGCACAAATCAGAATGAGATAACTCAGAAATGAGGTAAAAGAGCACAAGCAATATTTACAAATAAAAAATATCATTTAAAAAATGAATGCTCAGCTACCAAAATACGTAAGCTTAAAAACCATGAGCACAAAAATTAGCACAATATATAATGTCTTAAGACAAAATTTTTAAAAACTAAAAAGCAAAAGGAGATAAAACATTTCAAAAGAGAGGACAAATATTAAAGATAGATGGAGAAGATTTTTAAAAAAGGAATGGAAAAGAGAATTCTCTGAAGAAGAAAACCAATGCAAGGGAACAAAACAAATTCCAAAGTATATAATTTAAGAAAAGTTTCCTAAAATTAAAATATATATATTTGAAACTAAATATCAAAGAGGTGAACCATGTACTTGAGAAGAGCAAACTGGAACAATAATCTCCAAGATATATCCAAATAAAATCTGCTGGACCTTCAAGCAATAGGAATATCATTAGACCATTTAGGCAAACAGAGAAAGTTATTTATAAAGGAAAGAAAAATCATTGTCATCAGATTTTTTGACAGTAACACTTTATGCCAGAAGAAAATGAAGTACCGTACTTAAGATATTTCAAAGAAAGAAGCTGTGAGCTAAGGATTTTATATCCAGCAAAACTGACTTCCACATATGAAGGACAGAAACTATTATCATCAACAGGCAAGAACTCAGGGCAAAAATCAGAACCTCTACAAACAACAGAGTTCCAGTGTCCCCACATAAGGGGACAAGAGCCACAGTCCTGAGTGGCTCAGACTCTGTAGGGAAGAAGCAGAGGAAAGAAATGGGGTGTCCAACCAACTTGAGAATAGAAGGAACCCTCAGTGCTACCTGAAGAATCTACCAGACAATCAAAATGACCAGAGGCATCTACAAGAGGACTAGAAGTGGAGATACATACAATTACTTACAGAGCTTCCTCTTCTGTTGTTTTGGGGTACATTGCAGGTATGGTAGCTTACTTTCTGAGATTCTTCTGGCTCTTATTCTAGCCCCCACCCCCAGTACACACTCACTTTTATCTGAACCTTCAGTTTTGATTCTCTTCCCAGTGGATTCTCCTTGTGGTGAGGTCCAATCCTGGAAGGGGATTTTGACTGGCTGCCATCAAGGGTTTGTGTGGCCTGGGGTAATCCTCCCTCTTGGAGCTCACACTGGCCTCTGATACTCACTGGCTCTGTAAGGGTTAAGGGGGAGAATGTAATACGTAATGATCACATGCTCGGATCCTACGGATATAAAATATAGTACAACAATCATATAAAATGGGAGGGGGTGTCAAATGGGGAAAACATGTGAAAAATCATTGTAACAGTTTTAAGTAATCATATTGGTTATAGTGGTATTAGTACCATTTTCCAAGACTGTAAACAGACATAAAGCAAATGAGTAATTATGAGATATAACTTCCTCATCCTTTATGTCTTCAAGAACCAAAATTCTCAGCAAGGAAGAGGAAGTACGGATACAACATAGAAGAGGTTCAGCAAAATCCTATAGTGCTGAATCTGAATTGGAAGTATCACTAGAAACTGATATGGTAGTTTGTCTTCTTCTTGGTCCTGTATACTGTAAAAACCTAAAACCAATGACCAACCAAGTAGAAGGAGCATCCCTAGCCCACAGGCTGTAGTCTTGAAATACCATTTTTAAAAAGCTGGGGCAGGGGCTTGGGGTTGTGGAGGAAAGAAGGAAGTCTTCTTCCAGATCTGGCACAGAAAATGTAGAAGGTGAGTTTAGAACATCTTAAGTGCCAGAAAGTGAAGGACCTATCTGGGCCATGTCAGAAGGACTCAGGAACCAACTTGAAAAGTCTCCCACTGGAAAAAAAGGAATAATTTGAGCTTCAGTAAAATAATAATTGCAATAGATTGAAATCCATCACATCCCTCATTGTGCCATAATGACATTAGTAGTAATAACAATAGTACTAATAAAACTAAATGGTCTCCTAAATAAATGGAGGATGAGGGAAAACCAATTCATTATTCCAAAAAATAATAAAGAAAAAGAAGGGAACATTCATCCTGACTTTTCTATATGAACTTTCAAGTTTTATATAAATTTTAAAAGTGTATATATATATACACACACACATATATGCTTTTATATATATAAAGTGTATATATTATATAATTATATTAATTATATATTAATTATATATAATTATACAATATAAAATATTTGTTACATATTATTACTAACATGTTATAATATATTTAATAATTATATTAATATATAATTGATTCAATCAGAGTATCAACATTTTATAAGCCACAATGAATAATCTGATGTAGGCATCATGCATTAGGCTGTATCAACAGCTGTGACATTAGAGGAGAGATGATCACACATTTCATGTCTCCTGATGAATGGATACAGCACCACCAAGATTCTTGCCAGAGAGACTGAACCCAAGTCTGATCAAGTCTCTAGATTTAAACGTCAATTTGCAGGAAATACAGCAGACATAGAACATCCAGAGCTGCACCAAGAGGATGTAATCACAAAATCCAGACTGTGGAAAACTACAGGTTAAATGGTCTGGGTCCTCCACAAGTAAACTGCAGTGAAAATAAAGAAATAGAGGGGATGCTGTAGATTCAAAGAGACTTAATAGACATAATAACAACAAAAGAGAGGCAAGGCCTAGGGATGAACACTTGAGGGATAAAAGTATTTTAAAAACTCAAGGATATTACCACTGTGAAAGCCAAGATAAGGAATCAGCAAATTTTCCTGCGGTAAGTATATTTTAGGCTTTGAAAACCAGACAGTCTCTGTTGCAACCACCCAGCTGTGTCTTTATGACGCAAAAGCAGCCATAGACAGTAAGCAAATGAATGGGTGTGGCTGTGTTCCAATAAAACTTTATTTACAAAAACAGGTGGCAGGCCAATTCCTGGTCCAGATCATGGTTACCTTGGAGCAGGGAGAGTGAATTGGAATTGGGATAGAATATATGAAGGGGCTTCTGGGGTGACCAGCAGGGTTCTATTTCTTGAGCTGAGTGGTTGTTTATTATCAGGGTACTTAGCTTACATTATTGCATTAAGCTATATTATTCTTACATGTGATTTTCAGTATCTGTGTTTTATTTTAAAATAAAAAGTAAAATCACGTGACTCGTGTAGCCAATGACTAAAGATCTGCTATTCAGTTCTCCAATGAAAGATGACAAGCACTTGCCCTCCATGGAATACTTTTTCCTCAAAGAAGCCAAGTGAGCTAATGGTGGCCGAGGCAGTGTCTGGGCCGTGATGACATTGGTAGGATTTGATCCCTGTTTTACTAGCACCGACTGTGATGGTTAGTTTAGGTTTCACGCTGACTCAGCCATAGTACCCAGGTATTTGGTCAAATACCAGTCTAAATGCCACTGTGAAGGTATCTTTCAGGTATGCTTAACATTTAAATCAGTAGGACTTTGAGTAAAGCTGGTTACTCTCCATTTGTGGGTGGGCCTCACCCAATCAGTTGAAGGCCTTCAGAAAGAAGACGGAAGTCACCTAAGACAGAGGGAATTCTTCCTCCAGGTGGCCATTGGACTCAAGCTGCAACATCACTTCTTCCCTGAGTCTGCAGCTTGCCGCCTGCTCTGCGTGTTTCAGACTTAGCCCCACAATCCCTTGGGCCAATTCCTTAAAATACACCCCCTGTTGATTCTGTTTCTCAGGAAAACTCTGACCAATACACTAACTATGTAACCTTGAATAAGGGACTACCCTCTCTGTGCTCTGCGTGCTTCATTGCTAAAATGGGACAATAATTGCAGCAGATCCAAAACGTTAAGAGGTAGTTTCTTGCCCTTCTTGGGAGAAGGCCATTTGATGTTTTCCCCCCTTGTCCTGACATAATAAAAGGATGCCAAGAGGACTAGCAACCACCTCTGCCATGAAGATGAAAGCCACATGCTGAGGGACTGCAGAAGAGCAAAAGCAAAGGAGCCTGGGTCCCTGATGTCATCATTTAGCCACCACATCTGGTCATGAGAGAAAACTGCTAGGTTGAGCCAACAATTCACTATGGTTCGACTTTACACACCCAACCCTAACCTTCACATTTGTAGTCAAGCGGGAAACAACAGACAGAATAATGAGCTAATATGTTGGCCTTGGAACAATGCCTAGAACATAGACATTATTGTCATTAATGTTGCGTGCCATCCCTCCATGCTGGACATCCCACCGTGGCTCGGTGAGGCTGCAACCGCAGCTCCAGATAGTCATCTCAGCCTCAACTCCAGAGAAATGAGAGCATGTCCCTCCCTCAGGCATCCAACAAGAGTTTTAGTCTTGGTTCTCGGTGGCCATGGGAAATACTGCTCCAGCTTAGACCAGTTAGGGCCCGGGCCTGATGCTGATGGTTGGGGTTTGGGTTGTCTGACTTAGCAAACAAAAACACAGGATGCCCAGTGAAATTTGAGTCTCACATACACAATGAATTGTTTTTAGTAGAATATGTCCCATGTGGTATTTGGGAGAAAGGTGTACTAAAAAATAATTATTCACTGTTTAACTGAAATTCAGATTTCACTGGGCATTCTATATTTTAGGACATCCCTAGTTGGGGCCCATCATATCCAAAGACTTGAGCTGGGAGGGTGTGGGAGCTGTGATTCATTAAATGAAATTCTGGGGCTTTTTTTTTTTTTTTTTTAAGATTTTGCTTATTTATTGGAGAGAGAGAGAGAGACAGTGGGGTGGGGAGGAGCAGAGGGTGAAGGACAAGCAGACTCCATGCTGAGTGTGGAATCCAATGCAGGGCTTGATGTCAGGACCATGAGAACACGACCTGAGCTAAAACCAAGAGCCAGATGCTTAACCGACTGAGCCACCCAGGCGCAATTCTGGGGCTTTCTTACTGAAAACAGGTGAATAGGGCAGAAACACACACACACACACTCATAAATGTCCTCTCAAAAATCTCATTTTTCAAAATAAAACAACTTATAGAAACTGCAAGCTGAATATCCACAACCTATAGATCTGGGGAGACAGGTGGGATCTGAAAATGCAAAGCGTAAAAAAGTCCTACTTGTACAAGGTAGTTGTGATCCAACCACACCGATGTTTATGACAAAAATTTTCTATTTCTTTTCCTCCAGTCATTCAACTGCTGGATGAAACCCCCAATAAGACAGAAAGGAAATCATAGCACAGAGTATAAAGATTCAGAAAGAATATAATTATATGATAGGTGTGTGTGCTGTAAGCTTGCACATATCTATCCTTCTTAAAAATAGATTGCATAAAGAAAATCTCTGATTTCATTGAAAACAATAATTATGTCAGTTATACTAAGAAAAAGGATTATAATACTCAGAATTTGGAATACTTGGTAACTCACAGCTTAGTATTCTGCATATTTGTTGCAAACTGGAATATTCTGGTATGATAAATAGCAATGTGTCTATGTATGTATGTGTTTGTGTGTATACATTTATACACATATATATATATATATATATGGCCTTAACCTGCGATCCACTTGGATCCATTTTTGAGATGGATAGGAATTAGCAATATCATGTGATGAATAGAAAAATCCATTTTTGAGATATGATAGGAATTAGCAATATCATGTGAGTTTCAATGGTCTGAAATTAGACAGCTCTTAGGATGCCAGGATTCAAGTCCTTTGATTTTATGTAACTGACAAATTCTGCACAGCATTTTAGTCAGGCAGACTGTACAACAATTAAAGCAGAACAAAAGGCATCTAGTACTGACATTATCGCAAATATATATAGGATGTATGCTTAATTCTCTCCCTTTATAAATCCCACTAGCAACCTAAGCATAGCTTCAATTCTCTTGTCCTTTGTGCAGACTCAAACGTTGTGATCATGGGGGAATTGGATGCAGCTCTTTAAAAAAAAAACAAAAACAAAAACAAAAAAAAACATGATATTCGAAAATGGAGAAAGGGGTTTGATATAGGACAACTGAAAATTGTTTTTGTTCTAAGAAGACACTCAAAATGGATCTGTTTTTAGAGCCTCCTCATTGAATGAGGAAGATGGCATTATTATTTATTCATTTTTCCATTCACTTATCCAGTATTAATTGAGCAGCTATTTTGTGCCAAGCGCTAAGCACTTGGGGACACAGGAGCGGATAGGGCACGTTGTCTGCCCTTCTGGGAAGAGACCACCCCACCCCAAACTTCCCGGCTGCTCGTCACACCAGTCCCTGAAGTGCTTCACATGTTTTGGTCTCTCGTCCACTGAGAAATGCTAAGAGATATGTTCTGCCTTTGTTGTCCAAAGGGTAGTATGTTCCCCTCTTATTTGCAGCAGGATTGTAGGTGAGAAACAGATGCACATCTTTAAAATTTCACTAACTAGATATGTATTTTTTTATCAGTGCATACCTTTTATGTGGGTTTCCATTTCTATTTCCTTGTACAACAGATTTTTAAGTTACTTAAGACAGAGTTAGAGACAAACGTCAAGTAAGAAATAACAGAGGGGACACATGGATGGGTAGCTTGACTATAAGTGACTCACAAGTGGGAAACACTGTTTTATGTAAAGCCAGGGACCCCAGGAAGAATCTTGCCTGCCTGAATTCCTCCTGGTGTGTCTGCTTAGGGCTGAGATTCTTTTCATTTGGGGACAAAAGTCACAAAATCCTTTGGCAGGTATTTCAAGGTAGGATATAAGAGCAAATGCCCTTCAGAGAAAGACCACATTGGCTAATGCTTATACGAAAATATAAAACTGGGCGACGTCAGGCTTTCTGACGTTTTTAGGGGATGCCACTGGAGACCTAAAAGGTGTCTGGGAAGAGGTTAAAGGGCAAAGAGAAGCAGTGGGCGGGGCTCCCCCAGTTGAGCTCTGAGTGCTGGGGCCCTGCAATCATATAGTGATGTTTAGAGCAACCAAAAGAATCTAGAACATTCTTGGTTCTTTATGGAGAGCAAAGTGGTTTACACACTTTATTTAATCTCCTTAAATCATAAAACCATGAGGGGCGCCTGTGTGGCTCAGTTGGTTAAGCATCTGCCTTCGGCTCAGGTCCTGATCCCACGGTCCTGGGATCCAGCCCCACATCGTGGGGCTCCCTGCTCAACAGGGGAGTCTGCTTCTCCCTCTCCCTTTGCCCCTACCCATACTTGTGCTCTCTTGCACAAGTGCATGCTCTCTAATAAATAAATAAAATCTTTAAAAATAATAATAAAACCATGAAGCGGTATTGTCATACCCTCATTGTACATTTGGGGACATAGATGACCAGTCATTATGGACCTTGCCTGAAGTCACTCAGCCAATTCAAATTGGAATCAGAATGTCAGTTCTCTAATAACCTATTCTGTCTTACACTTAAAGGAATGTGATTAATCTAATTTACAGACCACAGTGGCACTTTGCTACTCTAGAACGGTCTGCAGCCCAGCAACATTGGCATTACCTGGGAGTTTGTTAGAAATGCAGCATCTCCAGAGGCACCTGGGTGGCTCCATCGGTTAAACGTCTGCCTTTGGCTCAGGTCATGATCCCAGAGTCCTGGGAACCAGCCCCACTTTGGGCTCCCTGCTCACTGGGGAGCCTGCTTCTGCCCCTCCACCCTGCTCATGCTCGAGCTCTCTCTCTCTCTTGCTCTTAAATAAATAAAATCTTAAAAAAAAAAGAAATGCAGCAACTCGGGTTCCACCCCAGACCTCCTGAGTAAAAATCTGCATTTCACAGAGCTCCCAGGTAATTCGCATGCACATTAAAGTCTGAGAAGCACAGCTAAAACCTTTCCTCCATTCATCCAAGACAGGAAATTGACTTTAAAAAATTTTATAACAAAATAAAGAACAAAACCACAGATAGGAAAAGTAGTAACCTACATGGACAAAGGCGGGGAAGGAGGAGGGATGGGGAGGGAGGGAGGGAAGGGAGAGAGGGAAGACAGGAAAGAAAGGACTAATTAGCAATCTAGAAACATAGACCTTATTTTAAAAAACGCTCTGAAAATATCCTTTCCCTATTCCCATTTTGAGCACCAATGTTTCAGATTTCATAGGCAGAGGGGCTGAAAGCCAGGGCACCATCTATTTTGTATAGGTGAGGTTTGAATGTGCTACAGAACCCCCAGCGCCTAATGAAAGCCTTTTAAGTAAATCTCATGAAGCTCTAATCTCGCGAGCCCGTCCGTGTTCTTCTCTGCTGTTCTTATTTAATTTTTAATAAGAACACTTCCATGTGGCTCGAAAGCACAGCTCAATTAAGAAATATTCCTACCAGGCATCTTTGAAATCTTACAGCATTCTCTTCCTTCTGTTTCCCGATGACCCTCAATTTGGTTGCGTAGAACGGTTTATGGGGAGGAGGGGAGCAACCAAAGCTTATTTTTTAATTGCAAGTTCAATTTCACACTGTTCTTTGTGAGATGGCAAGACTGATTTTCAAAGACAGAACTGCAACTCGTGTGTCTGCTGCCAGAAGGCTACGTTGGAATATCCTAGGATTGTATTTTGAAATTTCAAGTGGCATCTTTGATCTGATTCCTTAGGTATTAGGTGTCCTTGAAGTTATATCGAGGTCATGGGAAATAATTTTAAATGAAATAATTGTTTCTGATTCACAGAACCCCAACTACAAGTATCTTAAAGTAATCTAAACTTAAGTCCCTTACAATGCTGTAAGGTTTATCACTGAAGAAATATCGCCTGGTGCTACCTAGCAAAATTTACCTTGCATTAACATTTCTTTTAAGACCAGTTTCTCAAGATTTAAATCTAGCCACAAATTTTCACGATCTGCTCATATTTTTCAGCTGAGAATTCATGGTTGCATCTGTATCAGTGTGTTTATACATCAAAGCACATACATGCATGTACATGTGTGCGTGTGCATACGTGTGTGTGTGCATGTGCGTGCGTGTGTGCGTGCGTGTGTGGCAGCCACAAATGGTCCTGCCCACGTTGGTTAATTTCAAAAGCACAAAAGAATAATGTATCATGTACATAATTATGTATTCATTATTTTCATCTCTAATCCATTCTCTGCCTAAAATGTAAGCAATCTTACTAAACTAGGCATCGTATAAATGGGACAATTATGTATAGAATCATGAGGGGGTAAAAAAAACAGTGAAAATAGCAGTAAGACAGACATCACCATACATCAGAGCTGTAGCTACACTGACCATCAATTTTAACTTTGCCTATCTTCATGGCAAAGACAAAAAGAAAACATACTTTAGTATATGTCTCACACTTCATCATAGGAGAAAATGGACCAATGCACCAGAAATAAAATGTTTTTGTGGCCCAAAGGAAATTTTCACATGCATCGATATTTTGGGGACCTCAAGCAACCTAACAGCCGATGTCTTCATATCTGGCTATACTAAAGACAAAATACAGCAATTATGAATTTCTATTTGAATAATCCCTGTAAGAATACCTCCCAGAGGGGATTTCTGCAGGTAGATGAGGTAATGCTATCCAAAGTTTGTAAAATGGGGCAATGTCAGAGATCTTGGAGTAGATCTGGTACAAAATGTCTAACGTCTCTTTCAAATACCAGGGGTACCTGGCAAATCCATAAAGGCTACTTCTCAGTTTAGCTAAACTGCTAATATTCCAGTTGACTTTGCCAGAGATTCAATATCTTTAGAAACCAGATATTTCGAAGTAAGGATTAACTTCCTGCAGTAAAAATTTAGGAGCTTGAAAGATTATTTAACTCAGCCATAAAGCATCTTTTTAAAAAATAAGTTTATTGAATAATAATTTATATGACACAAAATTTATCCATTTCAATGATTTTTAGTAAATTTACCAAATTGTGCAACTATCACCATAATCTAGTGGTAGAATATTCATTACCCCAAAAAAATCCCTTATGCACATGTATAGTTCATCTCTATTCCCACCCCAATCCTAGGCAATTACTAACCTTTCTGTCTTTTTAGAAATCACTTTTCTGGATATTTCATATAAATGAAATCATACAACATATGGTCTCGTGTCTGACTTCTTTCACTTTGCACGATGTTTTTGAGATTCTACCAAGTCATAGCAGGTACTGGGACTCACTTCCTTTTTACTACCAAATAATATTCCACTATGTGGATATACCACATTTTGTCCATTCACCAGTTGACATTTGGGTTGTTCCTAATTTTAGTCACAGTGATGCTTACCCATCTGAAAGGGAGACCCACAGATCCTGGAGATGGGGCCCATATTTGTTCAAAAAAGTACACTGGATTTGTTCACGCACCTGAACAAGGAACATGCAAATGTCCCAGTTTCCAGAGTCATGTGACATGCAAGAGATAAATTAGGAACAAGTTTTGCCAAATCATTAAATAATTTTCTACATACCCCCTTTTCTCCCCTTTCCCTTAATGTTTAATAATTGCAAGAGCTAACACTTACGGAAGGCTTACAATATTTGAAGTTTATTATAAGTTCACGTGTACGATCTCATTTCATTCTTATAACAGCCTATGAGGTCAGCATTATTTTTGCCTTTTTTTCAAGAAATGAGAGAATCGAATCCTTTGGCAATTAATTACTCAAGATCATGCAGCTGGGAGCAGGTCAGAGGAGGACTCAGAACTTAACAGTTTGCCTCTAGAGCCTGTGTGTAATCATGGTACTACGCTGCCTCTTTGTATCTCAATGCTGACCTCCCTTCCTCAGGGAAAGTCTCTTTCTGATCCCCTAAACAGCTTAGACTCTTCCCATTTTTTTTATTATGTTATGTTAATCACCATACATTACATCATTAGTTTTTGATGTAGTGTTCCATGATTCATTGTTTGCTTATAACACCCAGTGCTCCATGCAGAACGTGCCCTCTTTAATACCCATCGCCAGGCTAACCCATCCCCCAAACCCCCTTCCCCTCTAGAATCCTTAGTTTGTTTCTCAGTCCATCGTCTCTCGTGGTTTGTCTCCCCCTCCAATTTCCCCCCCCTTCATTTTTCCCTTCCTGCTATCTTCTTTTTTTTTTTTCTTCTTAACATATATTGCATTATTTGTTTCAGAGGTACAGATCTGTGATTCAACAGTCTTACACAATTCACAGCGCTCACCATAGCACATACCCTCCCCAGTGTCTATCACCCAGCCACCCCATCCCTCCCACCCTCCACCACTCCAGCAACCCTCAGTTTGTTTCCTGAGATTAAGAATTCCTCATATCAGTGAAATCATGAGACATGTCTTTCTCTGATTGACTTATTTCATTCAGCATAACACCCTCCAGTTCCATCCACGTCGTTGCAAATGGCAAGACTTCATTCCTTTTGATGGCTGCATAATATTCCATTGTATGTATATACCACATCTTCTTTATCCATTCATCTGTCGATGGACATCTTGGCTCTTTCCATAGTTTGGCTATTATGGACATTGCTGCTACAAACATCGGGGTGCACGTACCTCTTCAGATAACTACATTTATATCTTTGGGATAAATACCCAGTAGTGCAATTGCTGGGTCATACGGTAGCTCTACTTTCAACTTTTTGAGGAACCTCCATACTGTTTTCCAGAGCGGCTGCACCAGCTTGCATTCCCACCAACAGTGTAGGAGAGTTCCCCTTTCTCCGCATTCCCGCCAACATCTGTTAGACTCCTCCCATTAAATGTTGGGTAGACCTCTGTGCTTCTTCATGACAGTCTCGTAATTAACATATAATAGCCCTATTTCCTTCAAGTCTGTAGGTTTCATGAGGACAGGGAACTGGACTTAGCCCTTTTTTCTTCTCTGTTATGCCCTAGCCCCAGCCCCATTTGGGCCCATTATAGGCATTCAACAAACATGTGTTAAATAAATGAGTCATTATTTATTAGGATAACCTCCTAAAGTTCCCACCAGGATAAGTTTGTTAGTTGCCAAGCATTTCCAAAAAACAGTAGGATATATCCACTTGAGTTAGATCACTTAGTATCAGCACTTAAACATTGGAACATACTTGCCATATACAAAAATTTTCATTTTGGTGTATTTTGATGAGAAGCAGAGCCCTTTGAAGTGATTTAATCAATGTGTTTATTTCCTTTAAGGGGGTTGCAACTAAAACCATGTCATGATCCTGAGAGGATGCCATCTTTCCTAGTTATCAGTTTGAAATGCTTTTGCCTACACCCCTCAATTTTGTGCTACTGACATTTTGGGCCCAATCATACTTGGTTGGGGAGTCTGTCCTATACACTGTAGAAGGTTTAGCAGCATCCCTGGTCTCTACCCACTAGATACCAGCTGCACCTGCCCTTCACCCCCACCCCAGGTGACAATCAAAATTGTGTCCAGAGATTGCAAGAATGTCTCCTGGAGGGCAGACTTACCTCAGTTGGGAACCCCTGGTCTAGGCCTTTTCCTGAGTGTCCCATGTAGTAGATCATCGCATCACAACAACCTCATGAGGAAGGTATCATTATTATCTCCATTTCAGAGATTAAAACAAAACAAATTTTGCCATTGAGACTTTAGGTTAAATTTCCAAGGTCACAGAATTGGTACCAGAGCCCACCTCCTCATCTAATCCACTCTACCCTCTACTGCCTGTCACTGGTGGCGGCGGGGCGGGGGGGAGCGGGGGGGGAACGCTGTGATCGCTCTTAGCTGCATGGGAGGCAGGGGTCAACAATATCACATCTGGCTGATACCAATCCATTGCCTTCATATATTAAATAGGTAAATCCATGTTACTGGTTTAGAACAGTGCCTGGGATATAGTAAGAACTATTTACTAGCTATTGTAATCATTACTATTCCCTGGGTCTGAGCACACTGCTGCCCAAATGAAACTCAGGTTTATTAATGAGAGAGAAGCTTGGGCTGGATGTCTTTCTATAAGACATCCTATAATAGCATGTGCCACCATCAGCGGCACCTCATTTCCTAAAGCCGGGGGATCAGTTTCATATAATGGCTCTCCTAAGATACTGAAATAGAAGTAAAATAGGAAAGAAGACGTAGCCCTCTCTTACAGCATTTCAAACTGGAAATCCATCCATCATAAGAATTTAACTGCTTACTCTGAGCTTAGAAGTAATAATTTGTTATAGGCTTTAAGAAGCATTAAAAGCGATCCAGCAATTGCACTACTGGGTATTTACCCCAAAGATACCAAAGTAGGGACCCGAAAGGCTACGTGCACCCCGATGTTTATAGCAGCAATGTCCACAATAGCCAAACTGTGGAAAGAGCCAAGATGTCCATCAACAGATGAATGGATAAAGAAGATGTGGTATATATATACAATGGAATATTATGCAGCCATCAAAAGGAATAAGATCTTGCCATTTGCAACGACGTGGATGGAACTGGAGGGTATTATGCTGAGCGAAATAAGTCAAACAGAGAAAGACATGTATCATATGACCTCACTGATATGAGGAATTCTTAATCTCAGGAAACAAACTGAGGGTTGCTGGAGTGGGGGGTGGGGTGGGAGGGATGGGGTGACTGGGTGATGGACACTGGGGAGGGTATGTGTTCTGGTAAGCGCTGTGAATTGTGCAAGACTGTTGAATCTCAGATCTGTACCTCTGAAACAAATAATGCAATAGATGTTAAGAAAGAAAAAAAGAAGAAGAATGTAGCAGGAGGGGAAGAATGAAGGGGGGGAAATCGGAGGGGGAGAAGAACCATGAGAGACGATGGACTCTGAAAAACAAACTGAGGGTTCTAGAGGGGAGGGGGTTGGAAGGATGGGTTAGCCTGGTGATGGGTATTGAGGAGGGCACGTTCTGCATGGAGCACTGGGTGTTATGCACAAACAATGAATCATGGAACACTATATCTAAAACTAATGATGTAATGTATGGGGATTAACATAACAATAAAAAAATTAAAAAAAAAAAAGAAGCATTAAAAGCTTGTGTTTTATTCAAAGAATATCTGACTTACTTCATCTATTGCTTCTGTCCACAAAGCCAAAAAACCAGGGAGAAAATCATGACACAGATGGAGACAGATGCGATCCCTAACCACTTTCCTACTAGAGTAAGGACCAGCGACTGATAATTGTGCCCAAACCAGCTTGTTACCCATAAAAATGAGTAAGAATTTATTTACTCACTCAGCTGTATATATGTATCTAGTTATTTATATATTTAAATATATGTATGTGTGTGTGTCTTGAGGTCATACTCTGAGTCAGCCACAGTTCAAGATACTGAGAATATAGCAGTAAGAAAACCCAACAAAATTGCCTACCCTCATGGAGTTTCCATTGTAGTGAGAGACAGAAAATGAACAAGTATATTCAGCTAGGTTTTGAACATGGGATAGAAAGAGTCCATTACATTTTGCCTTCCTTCCTTAAATGATATGGAAACAAAAGCTTAAATGAGGTTGATGAAAGCTGGAAAAATGTTATAGATAACATCAAGCATCAAGCCAAAAAATGCTGAGAAACCCCTCATAAATAAGAAAATTGAGTCCCAGAGAAAAGAAGTGCCTTGCTGATGGTCACAACTGTGTATTAACCAGAAAGACTTCTGACACAAAAAGCAAAACAGACAAATACTCAAATCGAACTCACTTAAACCAAAAAGAGGGTAAATTTGGCTCCTATAGTTGGCATGTCCAGTAGGTAAATCTGGGCTTCAGGTAAGGTTAGATCCAGGGCTTTAAATCATATTGTTAGGACAGAGACTCTCTGTCCTATTATAAGTTCACATGTACTATCACATTTCATTCTTATAACAGCCTATGAGGTCAGCATTATTTTTGCCTTCTTTTCAAGAAATGAGAGAATCAAAACCTTTGGCAATTAATTACTCAAGATCATGCAGCTGGGAGCAGGTCAGTTCTGTTTTTAACTCTTTTAACTCTGATGGCTTCATTCTTATGGAAGTTCACTCTGTGAGGTTACAAAAATGACTGCTGGCAGCTCCTGGCTTGCATGCTCCCCGAGATTTCAGCCCTGTAACTGACAAATTCAAATCCAGCTCTATTATTTGTAAGCTATGTGACCCCAGGCATATTCCTTTACCTCTCTGTGTCTCAGTGTTTCCATCTGTGAAATGGGGACAGATATGAATACCTATAAGACAGAGTTGTAGTGAAGATTGAAAGAGAAAATTCACACAAGAGCATGTTCTTCAAGAAGTGCCTGGCAGGCAATAAAAACTCGTTAGCTCTTACTATTGACAGTTTGTCAATCCCAATGGGAAGAGCTTCTCCTTTCTTAATAACTCATACGAGGCCAGAAAGGTAATTCATTCTGCCTGGGTCATGGTCCCCTTTGGAGCCATCAATGCAAGAAGATGGATGAGTCTCTTTTGAATCCCATAAACTGAAAATGGTGGGGGGCAGGGAGGGGGTAGAGAATGGATTCCTCCAAAGAACAGGGGCTGATACCAGAAGGGGAAAAATGGATGCTGGGCTGACAAGCAAAATAGTTATTCATTCTAGAGAGTGTTGGACATGTTGGGGACTGCGACATGGGGAGAGGGGCAATATGCCAAAAGAAATTACCGGTGGAAATGCAGTGAGCAAAAAGAATGAAAGAAGAGCTTGGCGGAGCTTCTGCACATCGATTCATGCCAACAGAGGGAAGAATGCCCTGAGAAGTGAAACTGAGTTTAGTGAACTTTTCCTCTGACATCCTTTCTTTAACATTTTTGGTGGGGGGGGATGGGGTGTTGACTTTGTGGTTAAATTTACTCTGAGACCTGGCTATTGTTTTGCCCATTTTCTCTATCCAAAATTTTGGGAAAATGCCTGAAACTTGATTGACCACTAACGTGACAAACTGGTTTTTACATGGGACAAAGGTGACTTCCAGACGGCCTCTTTGACCCCATGATGTTTTGTAAAAGTGAAAGTAAGCTGTCCCATATTTAAGAATAAAGAGACTTTGGGGGCGCCTGGGTGGCTCAGATGGTTAAGCGTCTGCCTTCGGCTCAGGTCATGATCCCGGGATCCTGGGATTGAGTCCCGCATCGGGCTCCCTGCTAGGCAGGGAGCCTGCTTCTCCCTCTGCCTCTCTCTCTCTCTCTCTCTCTCTCTCTGACTCTCATGAATAAATAAATAAAACATTTAAAAAAAAAAAAAAAAAAGAATAAAGAGACTTTGGGGTGCCTAGGTGGCTCAGTTGGTTAAGCGTCCGACTCTTGGTTTGGGCTCAGGTCATGATCTCAGGGTCATAAGATCTAGCCCCATGTGGGGTTCTGTGCTCAGGGGGAAGTCTGCTTCAGATTCTCTCTCTTCCTCTCCCTCTGCCCTCCCCCTGCTTTCTCTGGCACTCTCAAATAAATAAAATCTTAAAAAAAAAAAAGAACAAAGAGACTTCAAATTAATCACAAATTTCTGGTTCCTCTTTTGACAAATCAAGACATCTGTACGCTTTGGGACTGAATTCCCACACAGACATGGATGGAGTTGTGTTGCTCCTTTGGACAAAGTCGGTATGTTCTAGTGTCTCGCTACTCCAAGTGTGACCCATGGCCCAGTAGCATTCGCAACACATGGGAACTTGTTAGAAAGGCAGAAGCTCACGCTCCATTCCAGACCTTCTGGATCAGAATGAACAAACTCTCCAGGTTAGTTGAATGGATACACCAGTGTGAGAAGCACTGCATGGTCCCAATTTGGGCCTCCCCCACCTCCCTCACTGAAGGTCAGGACCAAGACGAGCATGTGACAATAGGAGGGATGGAGGGCATGAAATTTAAGAAGGCCTCATTCTCAGGCTCAGGCCAGTGCCTCCCCCTCAGGGTGTACAAACACAGCATTAGCACTCACACACACACCCTGAGAGTGTGTAGCACCTTCAGTTGTGTGCCTGAGACACCTCTCTTGCCTTACTCCAGTCCAGGACTTGTTGAGGGCCTTTAATTTACTGTCAGTGTCCCATTTCTATAGTGTTAAGAATAAAAGAGGACACAGAAAGATCTAGTACAACTCCGTATTTTTGCAATTGGAAACCCAAAATTGAAAGGGGAATGCAACTGGCCCAGAGTTGAGCATCTGGTCAGTGGCAGAGCAGAGAAGAAAATCGGGTGTCCTGTCGTTAAGGCCACTGACCCTTCCCACCACACCACAGCTGCCCCTCATCCACACTGGCCACCATTTCTGGATATGCTTGTAGAAAAGCAATGAGGTCTTGGAAGTAGGTTAAGGAACATGAAAGTATTACTTTTACTCCTTAATCAACAGATCATTATAAATGGTCACTTACTGGAGCGCCTGGGTGGCTCAGTTGGTTAAGTGACTGCCTTTGGCTCAGGTCATGATCCTGGAGTCCCGGGATCAAGTCCCGCATCGGGCTCCCTGCTCAGCAGGGAGTCTGCTTCTCCCTCTGACCCACCCCCCTCTCATGCTCTCTATCTCATTCTCTCTCAAATAAATAAAATCTTTAAAAAAATAAAATAAAATAAATGGTCACTTACTGATCAATAACTTGGTTGCCTAAGTAATATGGATATACTTAAAGGTTCTTGAGAGGATATTTTCTTTTACTTGATGAGAAAATCAATTTTTAAAATAATCAAAGGCAAAGATTTCTTAGATATAACACCAAATCCATAGAGGGAAAAAAAAATGATAAATTGGTCTTGATCAAAATTAAGCAAGATGCTGCAGGGAGAATAAAAAGACAAGCCTTTGACAGGGAGAAAATATCTGTAAATTATGTATCTGATGGAGGGCACGTGATGTAATGAGCACTGGGTATTATATAAGACTGATGAATCACTGACCTCTGAAACCAATAATACATTATATGTTAGTTAATTGAATTCAAATTAAAAAATAAAAAAGTAAATTAAAAATAAAAAATAACAAGACCTGTATCCAGATTGCATGAAGAATACTCAAAATGCAATAATCAAAAAACAGACTCATACAAAAAGCAGGCAAAAGATTTGAAGAGATA
Organism: Halichoerus grypus; assembly: GCF_964656455.1. Taxonomy (NCBI): domain Eukaryota; kingdom Metazoa; phylum Chordata; class Mammalia; order Carnivora; family Phocidae; genus Halichoerus; species Halichoerus grypus. The sequence continues at coordinate 129,805,598 of NC_135721.1, read as the reverse complement.
CTTCACCAAAGAAAACATATGGAAGAATGCAAATAAGCAGGTAAAAGTTGTGCATGTTGCTGGTCATTAGGGAAATACAAATTAAAATTTCACTGAAGTAGTACTACATAACTATTTAAATGTCTAAAATTATAAAGCTGGCCAAACTGAGTATTGATGATGATATAGAATAGCCAGGACCCACACTACATGGCTGGTGGGAATATAAAATAATGGAATATTATATCTCAATTAAAAAAAAACATACTGAGAGAACAGTAACAAAAAAAATATTCAAACTTCCCATCCATTTGACTCCCTTGCTGTTTCTTTAAACACAACACACTGCATATCTACTGCTCAGAGCCTTCTCATTCGCTGTTCCCTCTGCCTGGAAAGCTCTTCCTGAGATATTCAAAAAGCTTATTTCTCATATTTTTTCTGTCTTTGTTCAAATATCACCTTCTCTACATATAAGCTTACTCCCTTCCCCCAGTGGTCCATTTTCCTATTCCCAGCTATATTTCACTGCTTCCCACTTAACATCTGACATACTATAGATTTTGCTTATTTATCTAGCTAATCATCTGCCTCTGCCCTCTAGAATATAAGCTCTCTTGGAGCTGGGAGTTTTTGACTGTTTTCATTCAGTGCTATATTCCCAGCACCTGGAATAATGCCCAGCACATATTAGAAGCTTAATAGGATTTGCTGAATATTGATCCAGTTAAGTCTTTACTCTTCATGAGTTCACAGGCACCTTACAGAAGCAGGTACATATCATCAGATTCCACTATGAAAAAAAAATCACTGACCGAAATTCTTTTTGAGTTAGCAGCTCCTACAACATTTGAAACCCCAAATTAAATATGTGCTAATAGACACTACAGCACTTTATAAGCTGCAAAACACTACGTTATTTTTAAGTAATCTCTACACCCAGTGTGGGGCTCAAACTCATGACCCTAAGATCAAGAGTCATACGCTCTACCGACTGAACCAACCAACTGGACGCCCCAGTCCTACATTGTTATTAATAACAAGACTATGAGTAGCCCCAGGCGTATTTTCTGAGTCACTGTAACTTAATTCTGAGCAAGTCACTTTGAAGTGTCTGGACCTCAGTTTACCCACCTCTAAAACAACAGTTTAAATCCAAAAATGGCTAACATCTTTAGGGCAGTTTTGTTTTGTTTTGTTTTGTTTTAAAGATTTTATCTATCTACCTGACAGAGAGAGACACAGTGAGGGAGGGAACACAAGCAGGCTTCCCGCTGAGCAGAGAGTAGGGCAGTTTTAACGTAGTGCCAGAGAATATAGATTGTTACCAGACAGACCTGGGCTCAAATCTTGGCTACGCCCAAACACCCACGGATCGTGGGAAGTCTCTTAACTTCTCTGAGCCTCAGTTTCTACATCTATAAAATGGGGGTAAACATTGTCCCTGCCTCTTTGGAATGCTTTATGAATAAAATAATACCTGAAAACTGCCAGGCATACAGGAAGGATCCAAAAAGCGATATTTACTATATAAGTGTATTTTTCCTTTTTTTCCATCATTAACACAGCATCACTTTTGTTGGATATTCCAGTCCCTTCGAACTTTTAGGAGAATTTTACTTTAATTTTGATTCTAATAGGTATAAATCTTGAATGCAAATGAATTAAAGCTGCTAGCCAGTAAAACTTAATTCAGTATAAATGCTCCCAGGTAGAAAGTTTCCAAAAAAAACATTGAGTTCCACCCACCCATCTGGGCCTGGAGAGTCAGAAAGTTTAAGCACATTGCATACTGCTCTGTTTTAAATGCCACAATGAACAGCACAGGCTTAACTGCAATTAAGTAGTCCCTGCTGACCACTGAATATACAGTCCATCATACTCAAGAGAGGCGAAACTGTCAGATTAGTGGAAATTCATTTTGGGATTGCTGGGTAATTTCAAGAGCTGACAGCCAAAGAAAAATCCATGATCCCCTGTGTGTTCCAGCATAGATCACTTTCTAACAGCAGCTGTTTGGGGAACTAATGCAGCAGGATTCTAGATTCCAAAGTTCACTTCTAGAGCAAAGTTGGAGAAGAAAACGTGAGCATTGTTCTAAGTGGTATAAGACGGAAAGTGATCCTTCTTGTACCAACCTTAGCTAAACAAATAGGAAGTGGGCTTATAAACCTGCATGGGCTTTTGTAGGCAGTCACTTCTCAGCTAAGGACTGGGGGCTACTTACCTAGGTAAAAGCTGGACATTAGTTCAGAACTCTTAAATGGGACATTGCTGCTTTGGAGTCCTTTGCCGGAATGGACATTTTTTAGACAGCTTTCTGGCAGTCACTTGGCCCTAGATGAGAGTCTTCAAACTCTCCCCTTCATCAGCCAAGCTGATGCTTTCTAAAACGTGAGAATTTTGTGATGGGCAAAAAACATTTCACTTAGGAGAGAAGATCTGGAGGGATAATTAACATGCATGAACTGCTCACTATGTCTCGGGCACTGTGCTGAATGCTCTACCTGTACTATCTTTCAGTCCTTAGTTGGACCTTATGAAGTCAGTGCTCTTGTGCCCATTATACAGATGAAGCAGCTGAGGCTTAGAGAGGCACAGTCACATGACTGCAATCCTACACTTGACTGGATTCTAGGCCATCTACTCTGGAGCAGCAATCCTCAATCAGGAGTGATTTCACTCCCCAGAGGACATCAGGCAACATTTTTGGTTGTCACAACGGCTACTGGTGCAACGTGAGCACCGGCCAGGGATGCTGCTGAATCTCCTGTCGTGTTAACATTGAATCACCCAGCCCCATACATCAACAGTTCTCAGGCTGGGACACGCTGCTTTAGGACAGTGACTCTCAAGCATGGCCCCTGAACCAGCGGCAGCAGCACCACCTGGGATCTTGTTAGAAATGGAAAATCTAGGGCTCCACCCCAGATCCACTGAGCGGGTGGAGGCAGTGGCCTGCATTTTCACAAGCCCTCCAGGTGATTCTGATACAGACCGAAGTTTATGAACCACTATTTTAGGGCCATCTGAACATGTGGACTGAGCTCCACCACTCACCCAAATGCTCACAAATCCTCAAAGTCCAAACCAAAATGAACATCGAGACCTTTGGCTTGTCCAGTTCAAGCCCTATCAGAATTCTAGATCAGCTGGACCCCCTTCCTTGTTTCTGAAACCACAGAATAGTGCGACTAGCCTGTCCAGGACCTTCCCCATGATGTACAGGAACCAGACACTATGCCAGTGAATTTTTCATGAGGACCTAGAGTCCCCCTCTCAATGCTTCTCAGATCGCTAAGGTACTCTTTGTAGCAACTTCTCAGTGAACATATATATTGGCCCCCACTTAAGTCAGATCCTGGGAGAGGTGCTCATATATGCACCATCTCAATTATTCTCATTAATAGGGACAATGATGAGTGCTGTTTCTGGAGAACTTTTCACGTGCCAGGCACTTTACCTGCATGATCTCATGCTTCACCACTGCCTGGAGGTTAGGTTTTATAACCGTGCCCATTTTAGAGATGAAGAAACTGAGGCTGTATGTTAGGGATGTTCTATCAGATACAGATATGCTCTAACTGGGTTGCCCAACTCCTGTGTCAACCTCAGGGGATGGGAAAAGAGCACCAGGCTGGGGTTAATGAAAATTTTGCCACTAACAACAGTTTCTTCCTTGTTTGTAAAAGGGAAGGTTTAAATTAAAAGCAACCCTAATTTCCTTCCACATCTAACCAGTTACAATTGTGGTGGATAATAATTGTTCCGTTTTCTTGGGATCAGTATAATAAACACTGTAATTATTTACATTGGTGTTTGCATTGATTTCATTACATTATATCGACAGCAATTTACATCGCTACAGCATTTAAAAATTTTCCCTTGTGCTTTTCCATCCACGATCTCATTTCAGTTCACCACTGTTCTGTGAGGTCCATGGAAGACAGGTTGACTTCATTTGATATTTGACCACTAGAATGGTACATGAGTAGCAAGCATTTGTTGGATCCTTGCTACATGCCTGGCAAGTGCTGAGTGCCTTATAATCCTTTTATCCTCACGGTGACCCTATGAGACAAACATGACTATATCCACTTTGTAGACAAGAAAACCAAGGCTCTGAGAGAAGTCAGGACCCAGGGAGACACGCCATCAGTGCTGGACCTGCATTTGACCCAATGCCTGACCAACCCCAAGCCCAAGATCCCAGCCTCACTATGCACGGGTCATTCAGGAAACAGAGGCAGAGAGAGAGCTGGGACATCCCTAATGATATTTATCAAGGTGGAGCCTAGAATAAAATCCAAGCCCCTGCCTCCCATCCTGTGGTCCTGCTACTAGAACATAAGTGAACTCAAATCTTTTATTTTGGGGGGTGCAAGTGGGCATGGAATCGTGGGCTGGATCATCCTCACCCTGACTACAAAGATGCTCACCTTCACCCTGCTCTCTAGGTGGGGGTGGGGCGGGGGCGGATCTGCACAGAGCTTGCTCCCTTTAAACGGATGCACTAGCCCCTTGGGAGCTGAACCTCGTTGGTTCTGTCACTCGTGAGTAATGCACCATAGCTCCCTGGTGGGGAAAATGCCAGATTATACAATAGCACACTTTGGTGTGCAGCTGTCTTCAGAATAACAAATCCCCTCTTCTGCTTGTGAGCATTGCGCTTTAATAAAAACCAAAATAGTGGCCACAAATCCCAGCTCTAGCTAAAGGGCATGCCTTGTAAATTCATGTTGGTTACACCCCTCACCATAGCCCCCCCCCAAAACACACACCTTTCATAATTCAGAGGGAACGGCCCAGCTTGTGGGTTTATCTACCTTTGTTTTTTGGTGGGGGCTGGGAAGCAGAGTTTCTTAGCCTCAGCACTACTGACTATTGACATCTGGGGCTGGATAATTCTTTGTTGGAGTGTTGGGAGTGGGGGGTGGTAGTTCTGTTCATTGTAGGATATTTAACAGCATCCCTGGCCTCTACCCACTAGACAAAAGAAACCCCATGGGGCACCTGGGTGGTTCAGTAGATTAAGTGCCTCACTCTTGGTTTTGGCTCAGGTCATGATCTCAGAGTCCTGGGATCCAGCCCGAGTTGGGCTCTGCAGAGTCTGCTCGATATTCTCTCTGTCCCTCTTCCTCTCCTCCTCCCCCTCTGTTCCTCTCCCCACACCTCCTCTCTCTAAATAAATAAAATCTTAAAAAAAAAAAAAAAAGGTGGGGGGGGGACCTGGGTGGTTCATTCGGTTAAGCGTCTGCCTTCGACTCAGGTCATGATCCCAGGGTCCTGGGATTGAGGCCCACGTCGGGCTCCCTTCCCCCTCTCATGCTCTCTCTCTCAAATAAATATTTTTTAAAAAAGAAGAAGAGGGGTGCCTGGGTGGCTCAGTCCTTAAGCGTCTGCCTTTGGCTCAGGTCATGATCCAGGGTCTTGGGATTGAGCCCCGCGTCGGGCTCCCTGCTCAGGGGGAAACCTACTTCTCCCTCTCCCAATCCCCCCGCTTGTGTTCCCTCTCGCGCTGTGTCTGTCAAATTAATAAATAAAATCTTTAAAAAAGAAGAAGAAACCCCTGACTCCAGTTGTGGCAACCAAAAATATCTCCAGACATTATCAAAAGTGGGGGGGGGGGGCAACAAAATCGCCCCCAGTTGAGAACCCCGGTGATAATGAGAAAACAAATAGCCAAGCTCCCCGAGTGGGTGTTAAGAAAATTAATGCCTCGGGCGCCTGGGTGGCTCAGTTGGTTAAGCGACTGCCTTCGGCTCAGGTCATGATCCTGGAGTCCTGGGATCGAGTCCCGCATCGGGCTCCCTGCTCAGCAGGGAGTCTGCTTCTCCCTCTGACCCTCCCCCCTCTCATGCTCTCTCTCTATCTCATTCTCTCTCAAATAAATAAATAAAATCTTTAAAAAAAAAAAAAAGAAAAAGAAAATTAATGCCTCACAGGTGAAACTCTTCCTTCTTAAACAAAAGTCAAATATATTCACCTATGGAAGAAAGCACTGGGTCCCAACAGTGTGCAACATAAAACAGATCTCCCCCTGCAGTGGTCGGAGCTCAGCGTAGCCCTTTCTGCTCGGTGGCCCATTGGGAGAGGTGGGGGTGCTGTCAATACTCTTCCCAGCTGGGCCTGGAAGGCGGCGGGGCCCACTGAAAGCTGCGGGGCGGGGGGGGTAGGGGGTAGGGGGCCGCGGCGCAGACCCAGCTGCTGCGCGCGCATCCCCCTCGGCGCTCACACCTTCACACCTTCTAAACTTAGAGGCGAAAGCTCACAGGTGAGGCAGGTGGAGGACCCGAGCCCAAGCGACAGGTTGGAAATAGCACACTCTGGGGATGCAGGGAGGATGGGTTTCCTGCCTACCTGCCTTCAGAGTGGGGGTTGGGGGGGAGATAGGGTCGAAATCAACCCCTATTTCAGAGGCTCAATACACCCCCCAAAAGGTACTGTTTGCCCACAGGGTTTTTAAAAATGTGGGATCTTGGGCGCCTGGGTGGCTCACTCATTAAGTGTCTGCCTTCGGCTCAGGTCATGATTCCAGGGTCCTGGGATCGAGCCCCGCATCAGGCTCCCTGCTCGGCGGGAGGCCTGCTTCTCCCTCTCCCACTCCCCCTGCTTGTGTTCCTGCTCTCGCTATCTCTCTCTGTCAAATAAATAAATAAAATCTTTAAAAAAGAAATGTGGGATCTTGCCAACATTGAAAAATTGGGATACTGCTTGTAAAAATGCAGGTGTCAGGCTTCTCAAGAAAAATAGTGGTAACCGTGCACTGGGGCGGGGTGGTGGCGCCTCCTGTTGGCGGGGAAGGTATTTGGCAGTTCACCACAGAAGAGCCAAGCCTCTCGTTTTATTTATACCTGCCTGCCTGGAATTCGCAGGAAACTGAATGAAGTGCCCCATCCTCTTTGTTTTTAACATGTATTGTATTAGACAATGTTGGATATATTAAAAATACATTTAATACATGTATAATTTAGGAAGTATAACAAAACTAGCATCCATGAATCTGCCACCTGAATTTAAAACTAGAACATTGCCTTGAACATACGCATTATTTCCTCTCTCCCTCCTCCCCTCTCAGGTACATATTATTCCGAATTTTGTGTTTGTCATTGTCCTATCTTTTTTGTATTGAGTTGTATCACGCATGTACGCATCTCTAAATGATATGTTGCCCAGTCTTGCATGTGTTTGGGCTTTATAACAACAGTACCCTAGTGTATGCAGTCTTAGGTGATTTCTTTATCACCCAACTGTTTGCTTCTAAGATGCATCCACATTGTTGCATGTAGCGGTGGGTCTTTCACTCTTCACTGCTGTATAATGCTCCACCACTCTAGATTTATCTACTCCTTGCTTCTTGTGGTTCCTGCCCCTGCATTTCACTTGAGTCGCTCCTTTCTAGGGATCGGCTTAGAATGACACTTTCTCAGACAGCCTCACCTGCCATCCATCAAAAGGATATGCTTTTCGGTTCTTTTGGCTTTTTTTTTTTTATTTTAATTCCAGTATTGTTGACACAGTGTTATATCAGTTTCAGGTGTATAACATAGTGATTCAACACTTTCATACATCACCCAGTGCTCCTGACAAGTGCCCTCCTTCATCCCCATCACTGTTTCCCCCATCCCCCCCACCCATCTCCCCCCTCTGGTGACCATCAGTGTGTTCTCTATAGTTAAAAGTCTGTTTCTTGATTTGCTTCTCTTTTTCCCCTTTGTTCATTTGTTTTCTTTCTGAAATTCCACATATGACTGAAATCATACGGTATTTGTCTTTCTCTGACTGACTTATTTCTCTTTGCATTATACTCTCTGGCTGTGTCCATGTCGTGGAAAATGGCAAGATTTCATTCTTTTTTATTGCTGAGTAATATTCAGATATATATGTGTGTGTGATATATATCACCTCTTCTTTATCCATTCACTAATCAACAGACACTTGGGCTGCTTCCATAATTTGGCTATTGTAAATAATGCTGCAGTAAACGAAGAGGTGCGTGTATCCCTTTGAATTACCTTCTTGTATTTTTTAGGTAAATACCCAGCAGTGTGATTAAGGGATCATAGGGTAGTTCTAGTTTTAACTTTTCGAGGAAACTCCATACTGTTTTCCACAGTGGCTACACCAGCTTGCACTCCAACAGTGCACGAGAGTTCCCCTTTCCCCACATCCTCACCAACACTTGTTTCTCTTTCTGGTTATTTTCTATAAAAGCATTTAGATTTTTTCTTTCAAAACACTTGCCACAATTTGTGATCACTTTTTAAGTTTGCTCATTTTCTGGCTCATTGCTGATGTTTAGTAGACTGTATGTTCCATGAGGGGAGGATCTTGCCGGCCCATCTCTTGCTGTCACTTCCACACTCAGCTCTTCACATGTAACAGTGAATACATGTTGTTTTTCTTGAAATGTGATAAATACTCATTGGCAAGGAATTATGATCACACCCCTGAAAAATGCTAGCTGGCCTGCTACACTGGAGGGAGAAATCCAATATTCCTTATTCCCAGTGCCTGGGACCGAGGGGCTTGGCAAATATTGGTTAGGGCTATGAGTAGAAGTGACGTCTACAAATTCTAAGTCATGACCTTGAAACAAATGGCTTTGCCTCCTGCTCGCCATTTACTTGTCCCCACTCGGCAGACAAAATAGTAAGCTATTTTGAGCCAGCCAGACAGGGAAGTTGCCCTAGCAATGAAGGAGTAACAAGGAAGAAAAGGGAGGGACAGATACCGTGGGACTGCCACACCAGCCCCAGGCTTAGAGAGAAAATGAACTGCTCTCTTGTTTAAACCAAAGCCTGGGTTCCTGCAACAACAGTCAAAGCTCTATGCTGATGGATCGAGTCACAGACACTACTAGGAGGGAATTCTTCTCCCTCAAGGAGATATATCCAACCACTAAACAATACTCTGACTCTGCCCTCCTACTGTTGTCTCTTTAAAGGGGACAGCTGAGCCCCCCTCCTTCTCTTTCCCAAGCTTCCCCACTCTGATACTTTCCCTGTTGACAGTACTTTAAAATGATCTCTCAGCCCAGTAGATTCCAAACACTTGTGATCAAAGTTCATTCTTGGAATATCAGAGGAGCTGAGAGGAAGACAATGAGGGGAAGAGAGCAACAGGAAGAAGTGAGGACAATCCAGTTCCATAGCAAGAATGCCCAGATTTTACCCAGAAATCTGTTTTGAATCTGCCCCAGACACAGAATAAAGAGTCAAGACCCAGGAGAAGCTAGCATTTCCCAAATCTTTAGGGCCTGAAAATATTTAAGGCAGGCATCACCAGGTGCCCTCCTTGACCAAAACGAAATCTTAATAAACTACCTGTAGCTATAATAATGCAACCTCCCGGAGAACCCGCCAAAACAAACCATTTGTGAAATGCACACCAAAAAAACTAAAGGAAGTGACTTTTTGTATGAAATCGTTATTTATAAACCAGGAAAATGTTGAGGAACATCTGCCAAAAACAATAGTTTTAGAAGAGCAGGTTGGCTGCTGACCCATCTGACAATAATTAACTAGCTAGAGCTGTTGTCAATTCAGGCCACTCCAGGGTTGATAAAATGAAGTCAGGCCATTTTAGGAATAAGAAAAGACTTATTTCTCAGTCTCCTGTAATACCGGGTTTGCCTACAGCTCACTTAATAATAGTATCAACTCATGGAAAAACAAGACATAATGATAATGACAAATGACAGCCATGTTTTAAGTGCTTTCTACGCGCCAGGTAATAAGCCATGCATTCTACACACTGTCCCATTCCCATTTCATCACAAAACTATGACTCATAACAAAACTATGACATAGGTTCTATCCCCATGTCTATTTGGTGAGAACCAAGGTTTGGAAAAGCTAAACAACTTGCTGAAGCCCACCTTCCTTGCGAGGTATAAATTCAGGATTCAAAACGAGTTCCATCTCTCTTCTTAACAGTTATGACAATATTCCTTAAACTCCATCCATTTGTATCTCATACAGTTTTTGCCATATCTGTGTTAATAACTGTTATAAAGATCTGAAATACTTTTCTTTCAGTCAGGCTTCCTTTTATTTTTACTTAGCTAAATTTATTTAAATGGAAATGTTATATGAAAACCATAAATGTAAAACACCAAGAATCATTTGCCTTAAATAGATAACCACCTTGAGTATATCACAATATAAACATAAAGAATATGCTATTAAATTCTACCTAGACTTAGCTGCTGAGGTGTCTGAGCCTGAAGTTTGTTCTTGCTTTGTTAAATGGGGAAGATTCACAAGCGATGTTAGAGAAAGTGATGCTAAGTGATGTTAAAGGGTACGCTACCACCAAGTAAGACTTTCTCCCCAATGCAAGCAGAAGGACCCAAAGAGAATTCAATGGACAAATCTTTCCCACTGTGTAGGAATGTGTCAGTGTTATTTAAGGATGAATGAATGTACTCCCAAGCCATATTGAGTATCATATTTTCTATTTAAAGAAATATCAGAGGCACCTGGGTGGCTCAGTCGGTTAAGCACCCAACTTGTGATTTCGGCTCAGGTCATCATCTCAGGGTTGTGAGATCGAGCCCCATGTAGGACGCCACACTGTGCATGGAGCCGGATTAGGATTCTCTCTCCCCCTTTCCCCTGCCCCTCCCTCATCTCATAAATAAATAAATAAATAAGAAATACCATATTATTCTCTGCTCTCGTCCAAGAGAAATATGCTGGGAACAGAGACTCACCCTTCTGGACATTTTTAAGATTCTACACCTATTACCTAAAAACAATGTCAAGCTTGCTCATCTTGAAGCCCATTGTTAATTCCTGCTTATGGACTAAACATCTGAGAAAAGCAGTAAAAGTCAAAATTCATCTACTCTCCTTCAAGATGGAGTTATCCATTAATTCACTGATTCACTCATTCAGTGAGTACTCACTGAGAGCCCTAAGTGCTGAGAATAAAGTGGTAGGCAATACAGACATTGTCCTGCCCTCACAGGGCTTATGAAACATGAAAACGGTCACAGTAGCTAAACTAGATGGCAACATTTATCTAACAGCAAAGGAACAATCCTGTACAAAGCCTTCCTGTTCCTTAAGTAGAACAGGGGACTGAGAAATTTGATGGGCAGATAGAGGTGCAGAAGTGGGGGGATTATAATCTGGGGTAGTGACAACAGGGAGTTTTCACGGAGTGACAACAGTCGGGGTAACTGTCCTTGGTTTATTGGTTGGAAAGGAACCAGCCTCCTGGATGTTGAAGACCTGAGTTTCACCACTCAATTTACTGTGTTTATTCCTCAACTGGGAGAGTCACAGAAACCTTTCTCATCACCAGAAAAACAGTTGATATCAACCAGTTGGTGTCCGGAATCCAAAAGACCTAACCTCAAGACTTGGCTCTGTGAGCACCTATCTATACGACCTTAACAGGCAACTTTCCCTCTAAGTTCCTTTATAAAATAGGGGGATAATAATAATTCTCTGGTGGAATAAATCTGTAAAGATTGAATGAAGCAATACACTGAGATACGAATGCCTAATAACCAAAGACAAGTGCCTTTCCAGGATTTTATTGCAGACTGAAACGTCAGCCATGTAGCAATGAATGTGCCAGGACCCTGAGTTCCTGCAGGCATAAAATGTGAAAGGAAAAAAACCCACTGGGATTCTTACCTTCAGGGGCTCCGAAATGCCTTGCTCCGGAGAAGAATCAAGGACCCCACTGAGCATGCTCCAGGGAGTCTTGTCACGTAGGGATGTGCTGCCACATCCGTCGTCCTGTATTGAGACAGGTCCCACTTGTCCTTCACTACACCAGTGGTTCTCCGATACGGACCATTTTGGCCCTAAGGGGCAAGTGACAGCGTCTGGAGGTATTTCTGTTCGTCATGACTTGGTGGGAAGTATTACCAGCACATGGAGTGGGCAGAGGACAAGGACGCTGCCGAACAACCTACAACGCACAGAACAGCCTCCACCATGGAGAACTATCGCGGTCAAAACGTCAATAGCGCGCATGCTCTGGAATCAGGTGCACTGCACCAAAGCAGTGCCTGGTGGTGAGTAAACTCTTGGGTTTCTAAGTCAGGACACCTGTGACCTAATGGAACCAGCTGATGCAAATGGCTATAACAAGCACATTGCAAAGGGAAAGAAGAATCCGGTGTGGGAAAGCGTGCTGAGGGTGAAGACGTGGGGCTTGGCGAGGGAGTGTTTACTCCACCAATCTAAAGAGCAGAAGATAGGGGTCCAGGCAGTAGATCGCTGGACAGGGAGTTGCTCCTTTCAGTGGAGACTCACACAGGGACCTAAACTAGCAGGCGTTACATATAACCAGAGATGTTCACGAGTAACTTTGAAGTGTGATTTAGTAAAAATTTTATTTTTATTTTTTTTAAGATTTTTATTTATTTAACGGAGATAGAGAGCACAAGTAGGCGGAGCGGCAGACAGAGGGAGAGGAAGAAGCAGGCTCTCCACCGAGCAGGGAGCCTGATGCGGGGCTCGATCCCAGGACCCTGGGATCATGACCTGAGCCGAAGGCAGCCGCTTAACCGACTGAGCCACCCAGGCGCCCCTAGTAAAAATTTTTAAGGACCTTGGAGGGGAAGTCGGTGTTGTGGGCTAAATATGGCTCACGCCCAACTGTATGACCTTTGAGGGTGAATCAACTCAGCACAATGAGATAAGTACCAATACTGAAGTGGGTATACGAAGGTGGAGAGGCAGCTCGGAGTTTGATTGGGTCACCTCCCCGCAGACGAAGGGAGAGGGCTCGGGGGGCGACAGGCACAGAACCTGAGCTGGAAAAGTAGTCCCTCCTCTCACTAAATGTCCGTATCTATAAAAAGAGATGCGGAGCACGACCCCTTGTGGTGCGGCTAGCAGGCGGGGTGAGATAAGACATGTGCAGTACATGGTAAGGACACCACTAATGGCAGCCATAATAGTAGCTTGTTATGCAAAGTCCCAGCTTGGTTTGAAATAGGCTCCGTCGTGAAACCACAGCAGAACAGACTGTCAGCTTATCGCATTCCTTCTGGTCTGACAGATAAGGGGGCTTCCGTTGGGGTCTTACGCTCTGTACTTGAGCACTCTAATTGGGGGAATGAGGTCCAAGTCAGGATAAATCACAGATAGTCAAACTTTCTATTTTCTGTATAATTCACAAGCCAGAATTTCCAGTGAAACTTTGGAGCTTATCCTGCTTTTTTTTAGTGTAAGAAATGTTCTTGAAACAGAAGAAATTGTAGACAGCTCTCATTGCCTTCTGGGTAATCATGTCTTTAAAGTAAACTCCTGAGGCTTATTATGAAACAAATTGCATCTTACTCGTGTCCTTGGAGAGACGTTTTAGACGGATGGGTGTTGGAGTGGAAGCTTCCAGAAGCCGACCTCGTTTCAAAGGAAAAGAATGTGCTTTCACTTTTTCATGGTGTACAGTGAATTATTTTTATGCCCATTCCTGAGTCTTTCACTGGAACACATCATGGCTATCTGCTGCCACAACAATGAAGGAATTTTCCACTCTCATCACTGTGATGTTGTCTCATCTTTATGAGGTGCAGAGGGAACAAGTGTTTGCCTGAAATTAGCAACTTTTGACCCATCTTCTCCTGGGAGCTCAAGATTCAATGGTAGCCGTTAGCCAACATTTACTGAACCCCTCCTATGTGTGTGCTGAACTGTGCTAGAACCTAGAGCTCCAGGGTGTGGAAGTCATAGTTACATAGTCACAGTCACTGGAGTGACCTCTAGGGAAGGTGGCAGGGACCAGGATTGGGAGCAATGCTCTGAATCAGTCAGGGTCTTGGCAGAAGAGGGATGTGTATTCCAACTGCGCAGTGTAAGGAACACTTGATAAAGGGACTGTCCACCCAGATGAGGCAATGTCTAGGGAAAGCAATAAGGTACAGAGCCATACATCTAGAATAGTGACAGTGGCAACCATTCACACCCCTGGGCCTGAAGGGACAAGAAGAGAAAGTGCCACGAGAACCCAGAGAGGTAACCACATGAAGTGGGACACCAAAAGGACCTGTGGCCTTTGTTGGAGCAACAACCAGCCCATGGCCATGCAGCAGGGAGGGAGGTGGGGGGAAATATCCCAAACTCTTTCTCTCCCACCCTCTGGTCTTCTTTGGCACCCTTAATGCCCAAGCCCAATAGGAAACTAGAAGGCAAAGAGCCCATCACCACAGACCCCATGATCAGCCTCCCAGAGCACAGAGCAGGCTGGCCAGGACATGGACCTAGAGAGATAGATGAAAGTGGTCCAACATCTGTGATGTCTGACTTTGTATAAGAAGAATGCATTCAAGTGAAGAAGGTGAAGGACATGAGGGAGAAAGAGGAAGAAAAGGCAATAGCAGGTGAAGAAAGACAAGTAAACAGGTCATTAAATTCAAAGGAAGTGTGTCCTCGTGCTATGGGAACACCAGGAGGAATCCCTCCTTTGGACACAGGGGTCAGGTAGGACCAATGGAGGAAGGAACACTGAATTCACACCTGAAGAGCTGGTGAAAATTCGCCAGCCTCGAAGGTAGAGAATAGCACTGACAAAGGCCCACAGGTGAACCAACGTTCTTGGAGGTCAAAGGTAAGTGTGGGGAGAAGCAAGAAGTAAGACTAGTGAAGTCAACAGAGCACCAAAAAAGACCATCGGAGGTGACAAAGAGCTTCGTCCTAAAGCAAACGGGGAGACATGGACAAGAGTGACAAGAGTAAATTGGCACTTTGATGTTTTCCTCCAGCTTTACTCCCAGGAAGTACAGCTGATGCTGTCAGCCTTTCAGCCAACACGTACCTGTTTGTCCCAGTACTTGACAAAAAGAAAGCGTGCATGGGAAATTGGTTTGTCTTCTCAATCCATGGCGAAGATCCAAAGGGCCCAAAGAACAACACAGGTGGTTCTTTGGTGAGGTGAATGTTTCCATGAGAAAAGAAACTGCTCTCTACTCACCACTGCACACCTGAATAGAGATACCAACATTTCGAAAGGCAATCTGACACACCTTTGGCATTTAAGAAATGGAAGTCTTAAGCCTCAGCATCATGAGCCAGGCCCAGATTAATGACCTTTCAGACTATAGGCTCAAGGAATTAGAAATAGGTCAGCCTTGCAAAGAATTTGAAGAAGTCACTGAACCACAGCAAATCAGACTTCTCACTGGTTCCACCCACCCTTAAACAAGTGACCCTCCCCATATCCTGGGAGCCTTCATTTCATCTGCTCCCTCCATTTGGATGTTGGGAGAACAAATACAGATTTCCTGCAAAGACACTAACTTTGGTGCAAAACAAAGGACATACATAAATAGAAGCATGTTAGTTCCTTATTGGGTTCATCATTTCCAGGCCACCAACTCATGGAGGAGGGCCAATTTTCATAACTCATGTGAGTGTCTTCGCATATTTGCTTTTTTTTTATGAGATGTGTTTTGCAATAAATGAATCATGCAATATAGTGATCTGACACATAAAATTCCCAGGTCATCGTTTGTTTTTATCTTTATCTTGGTAAAAAATTTATTCTGCAGTTATGAGTTTGGAAATAGAAACTGTCTTATCACACCCTGGCACTAATAACCACCAGCAGGATCCCCAAAATCCTAAAACAAACAAGAGCATGATCCACTGGTTCAGTCTATATGTCTTTCAAAGGACAGGGAGGTCCTACTGATTTTACCTTTTGCTGGATTTCCAGATCTTGTAAGATACCAACATCAGCATTTCTTAATAAACAACAGATATTCTCAAACTACATCCCACTTCCTTGCCCTCACTATGCTAAATATTTGCCAACCTTTAGATTCACATTTCTGCAAAGGACAATTCTGGGGGAACCATGGCTGTGCTATAAGGGTTCAACCCAGGACAGCTACTCTTGGGGTCAATGGCTCCTCTCCAACTCCTCCATCTTGTTCTGGTGATGGATGTTGGTCATGGCACCCCATTCCCCTTCCTGAACATGTGAGTGAACACAGTCTGGACCAGTGATCCCATCATATCTCCTGCCCATAGTGGTTGGTCCAAGAATGGCGTAAGTCCAAAACCAAGGCCAGAGAAGTAGGGATAAGACTCTAATAGTGAGACTTTAGACTGAGTCAAAGCCCTTGATCCACGTACACCTGAAATCAGCTGCTCCATCCTTCCCATGGTTTGGTTAAATAAGGTAATAAATGTCCCTCTTTCTTTTAAGATAGTTTGATTTTTGTATAACCTGTAAGTGAATGAGTCCTGATGCTTGTCATGCTTTTTAGAAAAAAAAAAAAAGATCAATTTTCTCTATATATTAAATTTCTTTACCCACAAAATGCTAACAGGTCCTTAGTATAGCTGTGGAGATGAATGGCACCTCATCCTCCAACCCCTCTTTAACCATTCACAACCACAGATATGCACAAGGGCTTTATTTTTGCTGCCGGAAAGAGAGGAGGATAGAAAGCTAGAGGGAATACCATGACATTGGCGCCTCCCAACCCTAGGGACTAGATTTGATCACCTCTGGCAAGAGGGATGAAGCCCAGAAGCTACAGGACTTAGTCCCATGAGAAAATGGGCAAAACTATGGGCTGCTGGCTTCTGCCTTCTTCATGCCCACGGGGCATAAAGTAAGACAGATGCACAGAGGCTGTGATATTTCCCCTCTCTGCACAGAACCCGGGGCTGGCTCCATGGGCGTGTGGCCTGTGCAGTCACCGGGGGCCGCCCCACTTGATGGATGCCTCGCTACCACAGCCTTGACATTTTAATCATGTTTGAAGAAAAAGCCCCACATTCTAATTTTGTCTTGGGCCCCACAAGTTATGTAGCTGGTCCAGAGAGAACCCAGCACTTGCTGACATCACAAAGGTGAAAAGGTAGGGGCTGATAAACAAAGGGCGCCCTCCGTCAGAATGGCAATATTCCTTTATCTGGGGGTGTCATGAGCAGACACTAATGAGTGAAAGGAAGAGAGAAGACCATGGAGGACGGCTGCTGATGGAATGGGTTGTGGCTTCCAGAAAGGCACTTGGGGGTGGGGTGGGGAGAGGGGTCCTAGAAAGCACAGGGGAGAGGTCTCCCTCAGGTTGCGTGGGAAGGGTGAACTCTGATCATACATTCAAGTTGGTGGGGGGATGTTCTAAATGAAAGAATAGTATAAACACACCTCAGGAGGGAAAAAGTCATTAGGGGCAGAGTCTCTGGAATCAGATTGCCTGGGTCTCATTTCTGCTACTGCACAGCTGTGTGACCTTGGCCAAATTACCTAACCTCTCTGTATCTCATTTTCCTCATCTATAAAATAAAGCTAACAATTGTACCTATCTCATCGTATTTTGTCAAAAATCATATTAGATGGCAGATGCAAAGGAGACAGCACAGTGTCTGGCACAAAACAAATCGTCACTAAAACATTATTATTATTATTACTGTGCATAATTTGGGAATAAGCAGTGTGGTTCTGTGAATAACTAAATAATAAAAGAGTTAGGGATAAGATATCTTTTACTATGTGCTAAGCAGCATTCTAAACCAGAAATTCTCAAATTTTAGGTCACAAGAAGCCTTTACACTTTTACCATTTTGCTTCACAAAGATCTTCTGTTTGTATGGCTTATAGTGATCAATATTTACCACAAGAGGAGTTAAAACCAGAAAAGCTTACAAATACCTATTCATCAGTTCATGTTAAAATCACAATAAATTAATAATGATAAATAATAGAAATAAATAATAGTAAACCCATTCCATGTTCACATGAACACCCTATACTTATAAAAATATAACTATAGTTCCAAGGGGCGCCTGGGTGGCTCAGCCGTTAAGCGTCTGCCTTCGGCTCGGGTCGTGATCTCAGGGTCCTGGGATCGAGCCCCACATCGGGCTCCCTGCTCGGTGGGAAGCCTGCTTCTCCCTCTCTCACTCCCCCTGCTTGTGTTCCCTCTCTTGCTGTGTCTCTGTCAAATAAATAAATAAAATCTTTAAAAATATATATATATAACTATAGTTCCAAAAACATTTTTGTAGTGAGAGGCACATTTTTAAACTGTGGTTACCAACAACAGCTACGTTCTCATATCTTCTCCTGCACTCAGTCTGTTGTGTTATGTTGTTCCGGCTGAAGTAAGCAGAGGAGGAAAATCCAGTCTCACACAAGTATGCGACTGGAGAAGAGGGAAGTATGGAGTCTCCCCTCTGATACTACACCAAAACTCCACAGGTACTAAAGTTGATTGCAATGTGAAATCTGAAAGCAAATCAGTTTAAATTAAACAAATCCATTTGGTCTAACTTGCGATTTGAATGGATCTCCTACACATGCCTGATCTTGTAATATCATGGTCTGGTCGTCTAGAAACCACGGACTTACCAAAGTATAAAGTTATTCCGGATATTGGTGCATTTCACACCCCACCATCCTCATCAGAGAAGTACTAAAGTATGAGAAAGCTGTCACGCTCAGAGTGGTGGCTTCACATTTTCCAAAATTCTAATTTTTGCTCAAAAATAAGGATCTTGGGCGCCTGGGTGGCTCAGTTGGTTAAGCGACTGCCTTCGGCTCAGGTCATGATCCTGGAGTCCCTGGATCGAGTCCCGCATCGGGCTCCCTGCTCGGCAGGGAGTCTGCTTCTCCCTCTGACCCTCCCCCCTCTCATGTACTCGCTCTCTCTCATTCTCTCTCTCTCAAATAAATAAATAAAAATCTTAAAAAAAAAAAAAAATAAGGATCTTATCATTGGGAACAAATACCATTAGCTGTGGTCCTTGCACTGATGGCACATTTTGTTCATTTTCAAAACAACAACAACAACAACAAAAGACATCTGCCAGATCCTGAGGTCTGAATAACCATCAGTTGTCCTTCATTCTTCCAAGTAAAAATGGTGTTTCATGAAAACAATGGTGACTTCCTCTCCCAACTCCATCAAACAAGTGTTTTCCTTTAGAGACACCATCCTAATTCATTGTACAGCCAAAGTGCTTTATATATACCTCCCATTTCATCAGACAGAATATTAAAAATGTCAAGATTTAATAAAATTAAGGGCGCCTGGGTGGCTCAGATGGTTAAGCGTCTGCCTTCGGCTCAGGTCATGATCCCGGGGTCCTGGGATCAAGTCCCACATCTGGCTCTCTGCTCCTTGGGAGCCTGCTTCTCCCTCTGCCTCTCTCTCTCTCTCTCTCTGTCTCTCATGAATAAATAAATAAAATCTTTAAAAAAAAAAAAAAGATTTAATAAAATTAAGACGTATTCCTCCTTCAAGGGTGCTCTTAAGTGAAACTGACATCTGTTTTGCTCCCTGCAAGACGGCCATGACCACTGGTCCGGTTGCATGATTCATACTGAGGCTCAGTCTACCCACTGCTGCTCTTGTACCATCAGAACAGATGTCCACTCATTGAGAAAGGCAGAGAGCCGCTCAATATTGTTTTGAAAATACTTTTGCCTTGGCGGATCCTAGGTCTCTGGGATCGAACCACACTTTGAGAACTGCTCTTCCAAACTACCTCCACACACTCAATCCTCGCAAGAACTCTGTGGCATGGGTGTTATTATTATCCTCATTTTTTTTAAAGATTTTATTTTATTTTAGAGACAGAGTATGAGTGGAGAGAGGGGCAGAGGGGGAGGGAGAGGGACAAGCAGATGCCCTACTGAGCGCGGAGCCCCATGCAGGCTCAATCTCATGACCCCGAGATCTGGACCTGAGCCAAAACCAAAAGTCAGATGCTTAATGGACTGCCCCACCCAAGCGTCCCTGTCCCCAGTTTATAAATAAGAGAACGGGCAAAGTGAGCTCACTTCATCAGTCAGATGCTTAATGGACTGCCCCACCCAAGCTTCCCTGCCCCCAATTTATAAATAAGACAATGGGCAAAGTGAGCTCCCTTCCATTCATCAACCTCTAAAAGGAAGGGGCAAAATTCAGCGGAGGCATGGGCTCCTCACCACTAGCATGAAAGGAAGGTGTGCATTTATCAGCATATTATTTCCAGCTTTTTAAGGTATATGCTATGGTGATGAGGGAAAAAGGGAAAAGAGCCTAAAGTGAGACAGACGGAGGAATAAAAAGAAAGATCAAACAGAGGAAATTAGCTCTGATGAAAGATTACCATTTATCTATGAGAATAAGATATCTTCCCCCACACAGCCAGAACACAGCACATTTAAAGTGGCACTGATGTAAAATGCAATTTAGGTTTTTTAAAATCAGGTAATATAATAATGACAAGTGTAAACTGAAAGCCTGGGATGATACACTTGGGTCAACATCAGAGTTCGAGGAGAAGATGCTTAGGGCTGAGCCAGGTTCTCAGCAAGCTGTACCTGCCTTTTTCTTTAAGAGCAATTTACCAGGACTTATCCAAGCCTGTAAGAGCAATCCCTTAAGACCATCCGATTTCCTTTCTTTCTAATTCCGTACTTAGCAGAGCAACCTTCTGATAATTAATTTGGTTTCTCAGGTAAGTCAATACCGGGAAAGAAACTGGTTGAGTTATTGTGCTGGCTCTATCACCAGCTCTAAATGAATAAATTGGTTTGTGGATTTATCAACCCACTTCCCAAGAGTTCAGTTTGCAAATACCACTTTTCCTAGGGTGCGCTGACATTTGACTTGTAGACCTGCAATGCTACGTGACCCAAGTGAGCAGGGTTGTTTTAAGACTTTCATAACCCTGGGCACTCTCATCCCAGGGGTCACCACCCCGTGTTATATCAACCATGCTGAAGTGCACACGTTCCCAGGTCTGCCATGCTACACAACACCAGTTGTGAAGGAACTCCCTGGAATTGTGACAATCAGTGGCCCTACTTCTCCCTATATTAAATATAACTTATTTTGTTAAAAATAAATGGAAACAATTTTTGTTAAGGTTGCTTATTTAGCTGTAAGTCACTTACTTGATTTGCTTGGGGCCAGAAGTTCCCGGCAATCATTAAGTATGGCAGGAAATGCTAACTGCCCCCTGGATCCATTCTCCACTTCTTCATTCCCCAACTTCCAAGTTTTAGATGATGCAGAATCATTTAGCTGAAGGCTTTTCTATTCCTCTAAGTGTGGCCATCTTTTTAAGTCTAGTCAATTGGGTATGAGTAGTCATGATATGTGTGACTTCCAGATCACATTCCTTAGAACAGAAATGGGTTCATTTATTTTGATGTGACTTGGAACTGCTTACTCAAGGTCAATAAGGACAAGGTTTCAAAGGCTGGTGGAGCAAGGAGATGGAAGGAACCTGACCCCCCAAATGGTATCATAGAGCAGAGTTGCCCCTCTCCCTGGACCACGCACCGATCTACCTCCATACCATTGCATGGGAGAGAAATAAACTATATGTTGTTATTTTATTTAGGGGGTTCTCACTATCACATAGGATTGTCTTAGACCCTGATGAATAGCGGGGATTATAGTGAAATGAGAGCATCAAATTACACATTTTAAAAAATATAATGAAGATTTTTATGATTGTTAAACAAAGCCGGCATCCTTTCTGCTCTCCACCAGCCCCCCACTGCCTGGCCCCATGCTCCTCTGACTTCATTTCCTATTACCACCCCAAACATACACTCTCAGACACACTGGGCTCCCTGTTTCTCATCACATTAGGCACCCCCTTGCCTCAGGATCTTTGCACATGCTGTCCCTTTTGCACGAATATCCTTCCCCCGTGAAACTTTATGGCAAATTCCCTCACCTGCTTCAGGCCTTTGTTCAAATGTCAACTTCTCGGTGAAGCCCTCCCTGACCACCTGACTTAAAAGTACACTTACCCTTCCTTTCCCCCCACCACCACATGCTCCTCCCCTGCCTTGTTTCCCCTATGAGATTTATGAACAGAAGCTACAATACATCTTGTTTCTTTTGTTGATTGCCTTTCTACTTTCATCACAAGGAGAGGTATTTTTGTGTTCTGTACCCTGTAACAACCCCAGCACAGAGAGCCAAAGGGAACCTAGTAAGTGCTTAGTAAATATATGTTGAATTGATAAACTAATCATTTTCAAGTTAGTTTTTTCTTTATATGTTAAACGGATTTTTTTTCTTTTAGGTTTCAAATATTTGAGAGGCCTTTAAAAGGTGTACAGGCCGCAGGCACTGTGTATAGAGTGCCTGATACATGCTGTAGCCCAGAATGTGGGAGTGAAGGGATGTCCTCGCTCCCAGCTCCCACCTTGCAGACACAGAACCCTTGGCACCCCTAACCCAAGACAGCAGACACTGTCTATGCACCTCTCACATCCCCTGAAGCCCAGTCACACTCTCTTTGTGTGCCCTGTCCTCAGCCCTCCTTGCCCACCCCCCGCCCAAGTTCCTGCTGTGGGCTATTGGAGCTGTTTGGTCACATGGAAGAGAACCAGCTCCTGGGAGTTTCCGTCCCTTCCAACTGGCTCTCAGCCAGTGACCAACAGAAGACAGGTGCAAAGACCCAATCTTTTTGCCACGAGTTGGGAAGAGCTCTGAGGTGTGGTTTACACTCCAGAGCTTCCTTCTGGGTCAGGCTGAGGCTGGGATTTGTCTGAGGACACACCTTGCTTGGCTTCTTTCTCTTCCCTCTCCTGCTCCCCCTGCATCTCTTTACACCATTCTTCTGGGAACACATTCTCTATAAATCTCTTGCACATGAATCCTTGTCTCGGGTCCTGCTTCTGAGGAATCTGACCTAAGGCACCCCGAACAGCTTCTCCCACACTCGGCTGCCTGACTTCCCTAATTGATAAAGAGCCACGGTGGCTACAGAGGCTGGTGGTTGGCCACACACCAACCATGACCGAGGTGGCCCCGCACAATGTTCTGCCATGCTCCACATGGAGTTAACGTCCTGCATGCACAGCCATCGCCCTGCAGATCCCTGGAAAGAGGAAGAAATTGTGGGATGAAGCAGATAAAGAAAATGACCACATGATGCTCAGAGGCACTAAGGTTGGAAAACAATGCCAAAATATTGAGAAATGGGTTCAAGCTCAACTCATCTACAGATTGGTTATGTGACCCTCGATGGGCCTCCATGTGACCAATTCAAGCTATGTGACCCCCCAGTGTCAAGCCTGGGTTGAGCTTTCAGTTCTTCCTACTGTGGAGCTCTTCTTTCCAGCCTGCTTGTTTGAATTAGAGCTTTGCAGCATTTTAGTTATGGTATCTCTGGGGAGGAGAGAATATGTCAGTGTAATTAACTCATCTGATGAGAGAGGTCTTGTTTATCTCCCCCACAAAGTAACAGGTGGTGGCTGAGCTCTGATACATTATGGTGATATGAGATGCATTTAGCATAAATCATATTAAATAAATAGGGAGACAAAATGATTTCAAGGTACATTTTTTATTGTTTTAAATTAAGTTTTGAAAGTGAACAGCTGCATACCAAAAAGC
Organism: Halichoerus grypus; assembly: GCF_964656455.1. Lineage (NCBI taxonomy): Eukaryota > Metazoa > Chordata > Mammalia > Carnivora > Phocidae > Halichoerus > Halichoerus grypus. The sequence goes on along the minus strand of NC_135721.1, from coordinate 129,782,284 downwards.
CACAAAGCTGCTACCCACCTCCAATGTGCTCTTCTGAGAAAGAGTTAATGACACTCTCAAGTTCAACCCACTAGGACTAATAGAAACTTGAGTATTGTTCTCAAATTAGTATCCAAACAATCACTGGCTTTCTGAGAACCCTCCTTGTGCATGGGAAATAGCAGTCTAATCAATTTGGGTAATCAGTTAAAACAACCTTACGCAATTCATTTTACAAAATCCACAGTGACATTCATTTAATAAACATATGAGAGCAACACCATGTGCTGGGCATTAAGTAAATAAAGACAAATAAGACAGTCTTTGCCACTGAGAGCTCACCGTCTAAAGAAGTAAGGTAGATAATGAGGTGTTTTCAGGCATTAAAATAACAAAGCATATTCTTTCTCCCTACAGAAACTTCAGAGATTTTAAGAATTGATTTCTTTTTAGGGTTAAGGAAACCCCAATATGAGAAAGTAGGAAAAATAGTGTCAGTGAACTGGAATGTTTCAGAACTCCTGATGTGTTGGATTTGCTTTGAGCGAGAGGGAGGAAACGGAGCAGAAGGAGGAGGGGGAGCGCAGGGAAGATGAGGATGAAAGAGGAGGAAGGGAAAGGGGAAGTGTTGGGAGATTCGAGGGCTGACACTGACCCCAAAGATACTAGCCCCTCATCCCCTGGAACCTGTCCCTGGTACCTGACATAGAAAAAATGCACAGAATGCAGAGCGGGTTAAATCTTGAGATGAGGAGATGATCTGGGATTATCCCCTGGACCCTAATGCCATCCAAGTGTCCTTATAAGGCAGAATTTGCAATGATGTGGATGGAACTAGAGGGTATTATGCTAAGCGAATTAAGTCAGTCAGAGAAGGACAAGTATCATATGATCTCACTGATATGGGGAATTTGAGAAACAAGGCAGAGGATCATAGGGGAAGGAAGGGAAAAATGAAACAAGACAAAACCAGAGAGGGAGACAAACCATAAGAGACTCTTAATCTCAGGAAACAAACTGAAGTTTGCTGGAGTGGAGGGGGGCAGGAGGGATGGGGGAGCTGGGTGATGGACACTGGGGAGGGTATGTGCTATGGTGAGCACTGTGAATTGTGTAAAACTGATGAATCACAGACTTGTACCCCTGAAACAAATAATACATTATATGTTAATTTAAAAAAAATAAAAAATAAAATAGCAAAAAAAAAAAGAAAGAAAGAAAGACAAAGAAAAAGGCAGAGAGAGATCTCACACCCGGAAGAGAAGACAGTTGTGACCACAGAGGCAGACCGTGGAGAATGTAGACCAGAATTTCTGTTATTCCTCAAGAAGGAATTCTAGAAGGAGAAATTATAAAACCAATGATAATAACATAAAAGCCCTCTCCCCTAGACACATTATGGTGAAATTATCAGGATAAAAGACAAAAATATAATAAGTTGAAAATATACCAGAGAGCTAAAATAGCTTACCTACATGATTGAAAGTCTGATTCTCATTGGATTTCATTACTAATACTGTAGACTAGAAGACAGGGTCTGGCGTCCAAGGCCTGAGTTCAAATCCCGCTAACACCATCGACTACCTGGGGGGCCCAGTGTGGCACAGGACCAAGAGCTTAAGAGTCTGTTCCCACTGGGAGTCAAAGCTCAGTCTGCTCAGAGACCAGCTGTTCAAAGACAGGTAGGGTAGTCAACTTAAGGAAACTTCCTCACTGTTAGCTACGGCGAGCCTCAACTCTACAGAGCTCTGAGTGGTCATCATCCCTGAGAGCAAGTTAAGGCAGCGTAATAACCCCAGGAAGTCCAAGAGTGTCCTTGTAAACCCTGAGTTACAAACCAGAGAGCCTGGATCTGATCTGGTACAAAGACCTATTCAGTTGCTCAGGAGGTAAAAAGAAATTAAAACTCAGGATGTCTAGAGTAACCCAGATTTCCGAGTTCACTTAAGGAAATCTGTCAATGCTGGGACCACGTTCCAGCAGGACGACGGGTAAAGTATGGTAGCTCTGGCTGTCACTGTTGAGTCCAGCTCGGCTCCACAGGCTGGGAGGGCGCAGTTTGCCACAGTCCCCTCCAGGCTCTGCTTCCTTACCCCTGCCTGCTTCACCCACTTGCATCAGCTGACAGGCCCAGGGAAGTATTTGAATTTGCAACCTCTGCCAGAAACAAGAGACTTCCAGTAGCCAATTGTGGGCTCGTGGAAGGAAGGTTTCCCCCCCTCCACCCAGTCTGGGACCCCAGGCTCAAGAGACCAGGGTCCTCAGTCCATAATGGGCAGGCTATATCTCGTAATGTAGCACATTATCGTTCCATTTCAAAGGAGTGACTGCTGGAATTACATTTCCCATGTAAAACAATAACACAATTCCCAGTTGATCAGCAAATAAATAAGAGAAAACAGCTTTGTAATTATTTCGACAGTGGTCTGATTCAAAAAAAACCCATCAAACCCCATGTCATGAGAGACGGAGCAGTAAGCAGCACTGAAAAAACATTTTACCTGAGTCGAGTCCAACACAGGCTACCCTGAAGATGACTTCCATAATGAAAAGCTGTCATTTGCAAATGACTCATCATGTGAAAACTGCTGAAGATGTTGGAGAGGCGCGTGGTGCATGTGAAAATGAAATTAATCAATATGAAGATGAAGATCAGCGGTCTATCACAGCCAAGCTGTTTGATAATAATGAAACGGAGGGGGGGCGAATACACAGGGCTCCAGAAACTCACAAAAGTGCAGGAAATGTCAATGGTAATCACGAATTAGTAACTATTGCTAGAAATGGAAAGAACGAGAGTACGCAGGCAAAAGAAAAAATACTGTCAGGAAACAACCACATCCATTCCTATGTCCCTCGTCTAAGCCACCAATATCTCTCCCCTGAATTATGACAGTGAATGACCCACTTACCTGTCCCCTGCAGTACATTACCCCCACAACAGCCAGAATGGTCCTGTTATTACACAATTCACATGGAGCGACATACCCCTCTCATCAGACTCTCCTGCTGGCATCCATGTCACTTGTTTGTAAAAGCCCCCATCCCACATGACTATGAAACCTGAATGACTGGGTCCCCCATCACCTGTGTCCGCTTCACTTCCTTGAGGCGCATCAACCAGATGCACCTTTTCCAAAACACCAGCCGTGGTTTCCCCTCTGAGCACTGGCAAGTGCTCTTCCATCCTTCTGCAATTTGCTTCTTTCGGGCAACCTCAGAACTTGCTCCTCATTTCCTTCCAGTCTTCCCCTAAAGGCCACCTCTCCATGCAGCTCTCCCTCGCCAGCCTCTCTGAAAATGCCATCTTCTTCCCAGGCACCCTTCCCATTTCCTTCCTTCCTTCACTTTCTTCTTAACATGTGACTCCGATACAAATATTTGAGACAAGCATCTAATATATTGTCTGTCTCCCTGTTTAGACCCCAAACTCCAGGAGATCGGAAAGTTTTGCCTATGTTGTTCTCTGTTGTATCCCAAGTACCAGAAGAGTGTCTGGGATGTAGTAGGTGCTCAATAAATATTTGTTGCATTCATGATAATTCAGAGATAAGCAGGAAAATAATGATGACAACATGCTAAAAGGATTTGTTAACTTTTCCATCCCCCAAATGGCCCTCTTTGCTTCTAAGAGGACTCATAAAGGTGGTGACCAGTACGCCAATTTTCTCCCAACAGAACAGATAAAATGGAGGTTCTGGAAACACGAGCATGAAAATCTGTGCCTGGAACAGTGACCCTCGCCCCTTTCTCCTCTGAAGTAGCTAGATGGTGAATCCCAGCCTAAAACCACCAGTCTCCCTCTCTCCTCCTCCTTCATCAAGAACGCAAATGGTTTGATTTATAATTCCATTTGACAAACACTTATCTTCTGAACTGAATTTGCAAGGATGCTCAGGCTTCGATGTGACAGAAAGGGAAAATTGTTAAGTTAGTTTTGGAAGGAGTTTTTATTCACTCATCTGTGAACTGTAACAATGAATATTAGGCATCAATCCAATCGTGTTGTATTTGCGCACATCTCCTGTAAAAACCATCGATGGTCATTTGGCAATAGGGGATGCTTTTATGCAGAACTATAGCAAGGACAAGAGTGAAGAACCAGAAAATGGTGCATTTGGAACAGGTCCATTCTCCCAATGCATTGTCTGCTTCTGGGCAAGTCCTCCTCCTTTATCTTACAGCACAGATCACTGCTGCAAGACAGGTATGCAGGCCAAAGAGGTGGGACAACAGCAGCTAATTCCCCTTGGAAAGCCATACTAAATTGGTAAGCATCATTTTCATTATCCTTTCTCCTTCCTTCAGTTTCGAGGAGACACCTAAAGGTTCAGGAAGCCCTCCTCCTAAATAATGCTTGTGACCAAGCACACTGAGTTTGCTTTGATAGTACTCCGGAACAGGGTTTCTCAACCCCAGCACTGTCGAAATTTTGGACTGGAAAATTCTTTGATTGTGTGTTGGGGGCGGGGGGGAGGTGTTCCTGTTCATTGTAGGATGTTTAGCATCACCCATGACTTCTACCCGTTAGATGCCAGTTGCACTACCTCCCACTGAATCAAAAGTGCCGTCAGACTTGGCCAAATGTTCCCTGGAGGGCAGAATCATCCTCAGTTGAGAACTACTGTTGGAGAATGATCTTTCTGCAAACTGAATTATATTTTCACCACCTACAGTTAAAAATAAGACATGATTACGTCTTATAAATGTATTACCATGGTATGTTCTATAGCCGTCCCTTTTTCTCCTTATGTATTACTTCCACCATATTTCAGGCTCTTGGAGCTCTGTCTTAATCGGGGAGAAAATTTGATCGCAAGGAACAGAAATCCAACTCCCTTTGACCAAGTAAAAAAGTGCATGTGTTAAGTATGCAGAAAAATGTCTAAATCAAAGAAAACAGGGAGGGTTTCCAGGATATACAGCTGGTCAATTTCTTTCTTCTGTCCTCCTCTCCATTCTCTTCATCCCTTCCCCCACCACCATTTGCCCTCCAGATAGCATCAAGAGGAGAGTCCTTTAAAATGTCATACCTCATTGCTCTTGCATCTGTCCCTCTGCCTACAGTGTTCTTTCCCCAGATGGCCATGTGGCTTGCTCCTTCATTTCATTCAAGCTCCTGCTCAAGTAGGACCTTCCAGAGAGGCCTTCCTTGGCTAGTCTATCTAAAATAGCAAAACTCTCTCCCATTATTCTCTGTGTCCCTATTCTGTTATCCTTTCATCAGAGCTCTTAACTCTACAGCATAATTTCAAGAAATGTTGTTTATTCTCTCTCTCCCACTTCTATAAAGCAAATTCCAGGAGGTGAGGCCATTTCAATCCTATATCCCCAAAGCCTAGAACCTCAGAGGCAGGCTCTTCTGAATCCATACTTGTTCTCAGTCAATATTTGTCAAATATTCCTTCCTTCTCTGAAGACAGACTCCTATGTTCAATACCCTTATAAGAAGATCATCACGGATATTCCAGAATGTCAGCTTAAGACCCCAGCTTGGTAAGAATCTACAGTCTGGGCTCTACACCAGTTAACTAATCCAGAATCTGTATCATTCTGAATTTGAGGAGAAAAACTATTGATCTCATGATCTTGTTTGGATGCCCAATCCTTGTCCAACCAGGTGGGGTCAAAGATCAGGCTTCTAAGGATAAATCTTCTAAGCCATGAATAAAGCAGATGATCTAAGAAAGGGGTATGAATGGGTCAAGATGATGTAATCTTAGGTGTTAGAGGTTTCAACTTCCTCACTGTCCTTCCTCCAAGAGCTTATTGACTTTCTTGGGGATTCAGAGAATGAAGCTCCCTCACAGGCCTAAAACTCAGAGTCATGTTGGCAGGGCAGAATGGTTAAAGTAATACATAAGCCCAAGGCCATGACAAGTGGGTGCTAACCATCCCCAACAGCACCCCTGGCTCATTAATAGGAGTTTTATTTTTTTATTATTTATTTTGAGAGAGAGAACACAAGTGAGGGAGGGTGAAGAGCAGAGGAAGAGGGAGAAGCAGACTCCCCGCTGAGCAGCCCAACATGGGGCTCGATCCCAGGACCCTGAGATCACAACCCGAGTTGAAGGCAGACACCCAACCCACTGAGTCACCCAGGTGCCCCTTAATAGGAGTTTTAATCTTGAGATCAAAGAAAGATACCAAGACTAAAGTCAAAGGAGTCTAATTAAGGAGGAGAATGTAAATTATTCTCAAATACCAAGAAACCAAGCAGAAGGTATGCCCAAACTTGAAATTAGACATGGTCCAGGCTGAAGTGTGGTTGGGTGTACACCTGGTTTGTGTTGTGGGAAGAGGAGGGAATACTGATACTCGGAGACCCAAGACAACAAGAAAGAATTAAGCATATGGGTTGAGCATGAGGAAATTGATAAGAAATGAAATCCTTCCCTAGTATTTAATAAGGGAGTCTTTCATAAGAGGGTGGGCAGATTAGAGTCCCTTAGCCACAATTTAATAGGAATCTAACTCTGAGCACCAGAGAGGATGTCTGCAGAAGTCTTATATGCGTTTTCTGAGAAAGTAAGAGAAGGGATGTGATGTCTTTTGAACAAAAGGCTGATCTCAGCAGGAGGTGTTGATATAGCTGGGCACAGGCCCAGGGGATTTCTCATGGTCCTAATAAACCAGCTCCCATCATGGGCCAATCCATCATGTATACTATTTCCACGTTAATGATACTAAAATGACACTTACAGCATGTCACTCCTTTGTTCAGAAGCCATCAATGCCTCATTGATGCCTACTGGATGAAGTACAAATGTCTCGACCCTGCACTTACAGTCTTCCATGATTTACACTACAGAGTTTATTGTCCAAGAGCCAATGAAATGCAAGACTGACTGTTATGGGTTAAATCGTGTCTCCCCTAACAGATATGTTGAGATCCTAAACCTCAGTACCTTAGAATTTGACCTTACTTGGAAATAAGATCTTTGCAGAATTAACCAAGTTAAGATGAGGTCATTTAAAATGGGCTTTAATCCAATATGACTGGTATCCTTATAAAAAAAGAAATTTGGACACAATACAAAGAGAAAACTATGTGAAGACCCACAGGGAGAAAATGGCCATGTGGTGACAGAGGCAAAGTTGTGGACCGATGTATCTACTGAGCCAGGGAACACCAAGGATTGCCAACCATCATCAGAAGCTAGAAGAGCCAAGGAAGGAGTCTCTCCAGGAGTCACTAGACAGAGCATGGCCTTGCTAACAGCTTCATTCCACACTTTACAGCCTCCAGAGGGGTGACAGAATTCATTTCTGTTGTTTTAAGCCACCCAGTTTGGGATACTTTGCTACGGGAGCCCTAGGAATTGAATTCCTTGGCGAAATGGTGCAACAGGATTTTTACTTAATGGCACATAAGAGGAGGGTAACCAGTTCTCCCAGTTTACCCAGGATGGAGAGTTTTTCCACAGGGACTTCCGATACTAAAACTGGTGAAATCCAAGTACACTGGAGCGAACTGGTCACCTTCTATGGCAGCTTCCTTCCTTCGCAGCCAGAACTCCAGGGAGGAAGTAGACTAGTTTGCATAAAGAACCAGGAACTCCTTTTGAGAGTCAAGTTAGAGAAGATAGTCAAGGTACAACTTGGTGGCTTCAACCAAGCACAGTGGCAAAAAAGGAAAAGTGGGGGGCGGCAAAGAGACACAAAAGATAAATTTAACATGAAGGTCCCATAAATTAAGATCAGGAAATTCATTCCCACAGGGGCTGAATCAGGAGAGAGATAAGGGAAATGGTGAGAAACAGAAAATGCCCATATCTGGCTCCCCTGGGGCAGATTCACCATATCCTTTCTGGCATTGAGTATTTTTTTAAATTTATTTAAAGATTCATTCATTTATTTATTTATTTATTTGAGAGAGAGAGAGGGAGGGAGAGAGCATGGGGAGGAGCAGAGGGAGAGGGAAGGGGAAGCAGACTCCCCACTGAGTGTGGAGCCTGATGCGGGGCTTGATCTCAAGACCCTGAGATCATGACCTGAGCCAAAACTAAGAGTCAGACGCTTAACTGACAGAGCCACCCAAGCGCTCTGAGTATTTCTTAAAATTTATATTTGTTTATAAATAGGAGGAAAGAGATCTTGTTTTAATATGATTTTTTTTTTCTTATTAGGGCTGAACATGTTCAAATGTTTATTAACCTTTTTCATTTTCTCTTGGAGGAATGGAATAGTTGGTCTTTTGCCCACTTTTCTCCATAGACCTTAGTCTTTAAAAACTGGTTTGCATGAGCTCTTCAATAGTAAATATATTTATACCTTCTGAGCAGTGTATGTTGCACATATATATCCATGTTTATAATGTGCCTTTTCATAGGGTTTATGTTACTTTTTAAAGTATAGAAATGTTATTTAAATTGTTAATGTAGCCTGCATGAGTTCAATAATTTTTTTAAGTTTAGACAGTCCTTGCCCACACAGAGAACAAATTAAAATTGTTTTTAATTTTTTAATAGAAAATGTTAATATTTTATCTCTAGAAATAGAGAACTATCAGGTTAAAATACTTATCTTTCCATTTCATTATAAAGAGTCATGTCGTCTTTACTTGTTCTATTAAATGGCTCTCCCGCTTCCTTCCTGGGCCTGGCACAACACAAACCAGGGCCCAGGCTACAGCAGAGAGAACAAAGGATGGAATGTTGGAAAAAATAGGGAAAGGAGTAAGATAATGAAGCAACTTTCAAAAGCCATGTCAGAAATAAAAGGAAGAGGAATCGTCACAAAGGTGGGGTTGTGAGAATGAATTGGAAAACTATCATTTCCTTAATAAAGGCATAGATACTGGAGATCATGTTAAATATTGCTTATCATTTTGTACTTCTAGAACTAACTTTTAAGGAGGTATTTCATGGTAAGCTATACTTCACATTTCTGATAAGTAAGGTCTCTGCCTAGGAGAGAGCGGAGGCCTCCTGTGGACGGCAGCGGCCCTCTGTCTTGCATCTAGTCTCCCAAATGTCCACATGGACCTGAGAAGCTGTCTGTGGGCTACCCTCCCATCCTCCCCTCCACCTGCATAACGTCCTTCTTCCCAGTCTCCTTGCACAGCCTCTGCCTTTGATGTTAGAGCTTACGGGCTCCTAAGATTCCCCCCACCCCATTCCAGGAGTCCAGAGTTCACCTTTTAAAAGAGGAGTGATTATATAACATCTTTGACTTTTCCCTATTTATATAATTTATCTTAAGTATTATTTACATGTATGGGACAGTATTCATGAATTTGATGTATTACATGTTCAAGATCTAGGAATGTGGCTCATGTTCTTTTATTTCTCACTAAATTCACCTGAAAATAATGCTCATGTATACATTTTTTTCAATAAGTTGTGTTTTCTTTTTTATTTCTTTTTTAAAGATTTTATTCATTTATTTGAGAGAGATCAAAGGCAAGAGAGATCACAGAGGGAGTGGGAGAAGCAGACTCGCCGCTGCGCGGAGAGCCCAATGTGGGGCTCAGTCCCAAGACCCTGAGATCATGACCTGAGCCAAAGGCAGACACTTAATGACTGAGCCACCCAGGTGCCCCTTAATGAGTTGTGTTTTCTTCTTGTGTACCCTCAGCATCTGTCAAAAACTAAATAATACCTGTTAATAAATTGCCTATATTTTACTAATAAATTGCCTTTTCTTATAATATCACATATAGGGGAGAACAAATCACTCTCTGCTTACTTTTCTAGAAGACAACCTTGGCATATATTGAAATCTCCTATATTTACAGAGCACTCTGGGCCAGTATTCTGTTAGGTGTTGGGAATTTGGGTTAATAAGATGGGTGTGGCCTTTACCATCGGGAAGCTCAGTTTGGAATGTGTTTTAGGGAATACCTTCCCTTTTCTGACCTACCAGACATGCCTACCAGGACTGCCGTACTTAGTTTAGGGACAGAAATGGCCCACGGGGTCCTAGAAAATTTGGTGTGGAGCAAAAAATGTCACCTCTATTGTTTCCTGGCAGAAAGGAGTGGTGTAGAATAACTCTACAATTGTAAGCAACAATTTCCAAGAAAGATGCAAGACATTGCTGATATTGTCAACACTTTGTTGATTAACTTTCTTTGGAAGAGCATCTATAACAACTAATCAATAACAGGGCCAAATCTTCTCCTACTACCGACTCTTTGGTTGATTGAAGTTTAAAAAAAAAAAAAAGCAACTTATGTTTATGTAATTTTTAACAACTACCAGAACAAATCCTGAGTCAGTGTTTGACAATCCAAATCCCTTTAAAGGCCTCCTAGGGATTGTGAGTTGTTTATTGATCAAATCCTTGTGTTTGGCAAATTACTTTCTCTATGAAATTGGGGGAAGATAGCCCAACAGTATGAATGAGTTAGCCTTTTTCTTTTTTTCTTCCAAGGCCAGTAACAAAAAAATTTATACAGAAGAATTATATGTGAATCAGCAAGCAAGACAGTGAGACTTATCTTCAGAGAAGAAAATCTAAATATTTGTCCAATTGAAAATAGTCACACTTGTCCCCTGTCTGTTAAGGAAAAAAAAGTAAACAAGAGACACAGTACATTAATCGTAAAAGAGAATAGCTTGAGAATGAAGATTTAAAATTTTCTCCAAGAAAAGGAATGAAATAGGAAGATTTTCCCCTATTTTTTCTTTAAACTGGTATCATACAGTAAAATTGCACAACTATAGACATTTACAACATGAACAATTAGACAATTCTTCATTGTATTTCGTTCATTAACTATTTTAGGCAGAAGCAATAGCAAAATAATCAACAATCTAAGCAGCACCAGTACCAGCCAATCAGAGCATGCATTAACCCTTTAGCTGCTTAACCACTAGGGAGTCCTAGGATAGAGGCTTAGGCGGCCAGGAAAGAGCAGGGGGCATTTAGAGGGGCTTAGAGAACTATAAGGAGCCATATACAAACGGGTATGGCAATGCCAATCATCCCTGCTGAATATCAACTCTAAGTTCAAGGTCAAACCCTATTACAAAAATTATTACAGAACCATCCCAAATCTTTTGCTGTGATATTTTGTCCTAAGAGATTCTATTATTACCATAACCCCTAATTACACACTTTTGGTTCAAAGGGGATGGAAAGAAAACAACTGAGGTGAAGTCCCTTTAAATGTCAGCGAAGAAATGCAAAGATCTTGGGAAAGTGGAGAGGAAGTTCAATGTTATGTACTTGTCGGTACCATCTCTTCCTTTCTCAAGATCTTAAATCTTTCAGTGTGCTGCATTTGGTTTGGGTGGTGTATGAGTCAGGGTTCTTCAGAAAAACAGAAACAGACTCTTCACTGAAAACAGGTTCTTCAAGAAAGAAACTTCTTCAGAGAAAAGAGAGAGCTTTATTTTAAGACATTTTCTCACATGATCATAGGGGCTGGCAGTTCTAAGATTTGTAGAGCAGGCTTGCAGGAAATTCAGGTAAGAGTTGATGTTGTAGCCTAGAGTCTGAATCTGAAGGGCATGGCATCAGGCAGAAAACTCAGGCGGAGTTTCTATGTTGCAGTCTTAACACAGAATGACTTCTCCCTCAAGAAAGCTCAGTCTTTGCTTTGAAGGCCTTCGACTGATTGGATGAGGACCACCCACATGATAAAGGGTAATCTGCTTTACTTAAAGTCAACTAGTTATAAACGTTAATCACATCCACAAATATAGATGCTAGGAATTCACAGCAACATCTAGACTAGTATTTGACCAAACCACAGGGCACCGTAGCCTAACCAAGTCGACACACAAAATTAACCATCACAGGTGGGTGTTTTGGAAGCTTAATAGTAGGCAGGATGGTAGAGATGCTACTCTATGGCAAAATCAAAAGCACATAACTAATTCAGTATCTTTAAGCATGTACTCTACTCCAGGCCAAGCGCCAAGTACATCTCTCATTTATACATCACAATAGCCCAGTGGGAAAAATATTTTTATTATTCTACTTTGCGTCTGATCAAACAATTGTTTAGAGAGATTAGGTTGCTTGCTGTACTAGTTTACTGTTGTTGCTGTAACAAATTAATACAAACTTAATGGCTTAAAACAAAACAAATTTATCTTACAGTTCTAGAAGTCAAGAGTCTGAAATGGGTTACACTGGACCAGAATCAAGATGTCAGCTGGGCTGCACCCCTTTGGAAGGCTCTGGGGGAGAACCCATTTCCTTACCTTGTCCAGCTTCTGGAGTCGGCTTGTGTCCCTTATCTTGTGGCCTCTTCCTCATCCTCACAGCTAACAGCACAGCATCTTCTAATCTCTCTCTCTGAGATCTCCTTCTTGTGATGATTTTGGGCCCACCCAGATAACCCAGGATAATTCCACCTCACAATTCTTAACTTAATCATATCTGCAAAGTCCCTTTTGCCAGGTAAGGTGACATATTCACAGGGTTCAGGGATTAGGGCACCAGCGTCTTTGGGGAAATCATTATTCTATCTCCATACTTGCTCAATTTCCCAAAGCTAATAGTGTTGAAGACTGGATTCAAATCCAGTTCTATCCAACCCCAGGGCCTACACTCTGGACTGTTGTGGCATTTCATCTCTCACAAATAGCGAGGAAACAGAATTTAAGTCATCAAGGTGATTGTTTATTTCTTGACTAGAAGCTGGAACCACCAAAAGCATTGGTCATAGAGAATTATGAGTAGGTTAACAAAGTACTGTTCAATAAGTTATCCCAAGGCGCATGGAAATGCTTTGTTATAAAGAATGCTTCGGCATCATGGGATTATACTTTCATGACCAACTGAAAATGGTGAATTCTTCAGGCTTTCAACACTACACTGAATCACAAAAATTAGCTACAAAGCCAAATTTGGAAGAGACTGAATTAAAAATGTTTTTGCCAGAAGAGAGAAGGAGACAAATAAGGACACGTTAATGTCAAAGCTATGGCTATTGTCCTCACACAAAACATCCCCAAATCTCAAGGATCAGTTTTCAAACTTGACCGACTCTAAGAAGCCATGTGGATAAAATGGGGTTTGGAGGATTTGAAAAATAAAGCTTAGAATCTCCAGGCTTGTGACAGAAAGAAGAGGGATTTATTCACTTGGGTGAGGGGAGTTCAAAACCGAGCTCTAAAACATCACGAATAAAATAGCCCAAGGAAATGGAAAATAATACAAGCAGTTCCATACAAGCTCACCATCTAGTCTCACCTAATGGTCTTTTCATGAACTGTGCAGCTAATCAAGCTGCAAGACAACATGTAAACACGATGACAGTCTGTTCAAAGGGCATGAAACAGAGTGCAGTGGGCAAGAATGCCTAGTTCACGACTCAGATGTGCAAGCACTAAACCTCTTACTTTTCAATAACTTGATTCCCCCTTCCATTTTCTCTGCACTGAAAGGTGTTTGGCTGTTGATTTATAGATATGATCAGCTCCAAAATACTACTTCTCTTCTTATTTTGTCGGAAGATTGAGCAGTAGAGAAGAAAGGAATTTTCATCTGTGTTCTATGTGCACTTCCCAGGAAATACTGACTGCCTTATTATAGACACTGGATGATCTGTAATGGGGCCACTTGCACCTCAGTGGACCCCCAGCAATGTCTGGAGACCCATTTGGTTGTCACAACTCACAAGGTGGGAACAGAGGAGTAGGATGTGTTACTGGCTTCTAGCGAGTAGAGGCCAAGGATATTGCTAAACACCGTACAATGCCCAGGACAGCCCATGTGAAAGAAGTATCCAGCTCAGAATATCAATATTGACGAAGTTGAGGGCCCCTGATATGTAAAGTGTAGCAGTGAAGGCCAGGGTTCTGGAACCAGAAAGCTTGTGTTCAAATCCTGGCTCTGCCACAGACAGGCTAAAACCTTGAAATTTGTTTCCTCGTCTCTAAACTAGACAATGAAGGCACCCACCCTTTAGAGTATTTGTGGGGATCAAAGAAATTAACCCAGGTGAGTACTTTGAGTACAACCTGGCACAAATTACACACGCAATGTTAAATAGATCATAATATAACACCAGAATCACTGGCTCAAAATTATTTGTTACTTGCCTCTCTCGCTCTCTGTCTCGACTCCCTCACTAAGGGCAGAACTTGACCTTAATCATCCACATCATCTTAGCACCAAGCCCATGACCTAAATAGACTTAAAACAGATTAGAAGCTAAAGACGCAACCCGCTGATAGAACTTTTAGCCGATGTCACCGGCGCTCACCTGTATCTGGCCAGCCCTTGTCACGTCCAGGCACATGCCCTGCTGTCCTCTGTTCCCAGGGACTTTCTTGGCTTCCAGGTCCACCCTCTCCACAACCTGGCAGGCCTAACGTGCCAGAGCATCAATGTGTCTGGGAGCAGCCCTCAACCATTGACTGATGGAAACATGTAAAACATCCAGCTCCTCTGTCCCTGACATGAATAACTCAGAGCTGTGTCTTCTACTCTGTCTCCAGGGTCCTGGGCAGGAGTCAGCTTCTTGGACAATACGCCTTCCTATCCCTTTTCCACACCCTTACCAGTGTTCGTTGGCTTCTTCTCTCATAAACTCCTATATTCCAATCCCCATCGCAGGGTTGGCCCTGGTGAGGAACTCCAACTAACACACCCTACGGGAGTAGATTGGATCAAATTGCCAGGCAGGTGATGCCCTTGATTTAAATATTTCTGCATATTCGTAGGGCTCAGGCTTTCCTCCTGCTCATTTCTCATTTCTCAGGGCATGCGTCTCCATCCTCAAGATGGCAGGGATGGAAATGGGAAGTGGAAGGATAATCCGTTCTCAGAGCGAGGAAATAAATAATTCTCCTCTAGGTGTGAGGCTGGTATTTAATGAAACTTGAAGTAATCTTCCGAGCAGAGCTTGGGGGCACCTGTGACTTTTAAATGGAGCTACTCTGTTTCTAGGGAAATACATACTTTTAAAATGAAGCTCGAGGCTAAAAGCTTCGAACAATAAATCTCCCTGAGGCACACTCCTCTAGGGACAAATATACGGAGAAATTTTCAAAGAAGGTGCTTGGTTTATCACTTGGTGACTCTTTTTCACTGAGGAAGGAAGTCCCTTTGTCTCCACTGAGAAACCAAGTCCACCTGGACCTCTTTCAAGGTTCAAGAATTTTTCAGCTGTCTCCACTCCACCCCTTAAAGACCTCATTTCAACTCATTTCCTTTTGAAAATAACCTTTCAGGAGTTGAAACAGAGAGTATATCAGTAATCACTGCTGTTCCTTAGGCCCTTTCCTCATGACCTGAAGAAAGAAAAAAATCAAATAAATAATAACAAAAGCCATCCTGCTGTGTAATTAAAACACAACCTCAAATCTGTTCTCTTATCCTTCATAGAGAACTGTGTGTAATAACAGTAATAAAAATTTGTTGAGCACTTACTATGTTCCAGGCGTTTAAGTTCATTCTCTCACTGGACGACTCCATAAGTAACATCATGCCCATTTTACAGATGGAAAGTTTGAGAAAGAAAGCTTACACAATTGACCAAGGCCAGGTCACACGGCTCATAAATAGTAGATCCGGGGTTTTTTAATGGAGGACAGTCTGACTTTAGAATTCTACACTCAGTGATTACCTTATGTGAAACTGTAGTGCAGTTTAACTGATAAACATCATCTGAGTAAAGCTGATAATTATTCCCCTCAAAATCAGGCATGAAGACAGAGAACATATAAAAACTGACAATCATCAGAGGGAAAAGTCCAACGAATAGGGAAGAATTGTTGCAGATTGTCAGTGAGTTTTCTAAGAGTCTAACAATTGTAAACTTTATTTCTCATACGTATGTCAAACATGCATGTGCCCACCACAGAAGCTTGGAGGTATCTGATCTGCAGAAAGATAAAATTAGAGCCAGGAGTAACCGAATAAGAAAAATGAAACTTTCAGTAATGAAAGAGAGCCGGGCCCCACGGCAGCGAGGCCAACACAGGAACGGTAAGACCTCACAGATTGCACAGAAGTGAATGTGCTAAACCCTCCTCACATTCCCCATCTGCCTCTCACTTAGAGCCTGGTGTCAGACTGCCCTAGCTCAACTTGGAGCGCCAACACTTGCTAGCTGTAGGGACTGGAGAAGTTCCCTCATCTTTTGTAAGCCTCTGTTTTCTCACTAAAATATGACCAGGGATAACACCTCAAATTGTTGTGAAGATTGAATGAGAAAATTCATGCAAAAGGCATGACTTGGTGGTGGCACATAATAAACACTCAATAAATATTCAGGAGGATCCTTCTGCTGCCATTAAATCTGGTGCGCTGTCACCTCTGGCCTCCAGCTCTACCCAGATGCCTCGGCGCTTGGCCCCCCTCACAGCGCAAAACAAAGAAGAGAAACCCATATTCTGAGAACTGGCATTGAGTTTCAGGAAGGGGTGGTGCACATGAGTGGTGCAACAGTTCCCAGGACTCCAAGCTCAGAGGAGGCCCCTCTTTGGTTCCCAGCCTCTCTGGGAACAATGAAGATACAGAGGACAATCTAGCTGGGGGTAGAGGAGTTCTCATGGTGCTTTGAGGAGCCTAAGCAGAAAGAGAATGCTAATCACCAGGAGAAGGTATATTTAGGTCAGAATTTGAGAGACCAATGGGTGGCCCAGAACATGGACTTTTTCTCCAGAGGCTCATAAAGATATCCTCCATTGACCAAAGATACTTTATAGAAATTATTCCTGGTCTTCATCCTAAGTGGAGAGACTGCTACCAGTATGCCACTTTTACAGTTTTGATTGGTCTCCAGGTCCAACTAACTTACCACAATGCCCTAGTTGGGAAGAGATGCATTTGGGTCATGAAGTCAGACATCCTGGTCCAGAACCTACAATCTGTCTCCTTCCTCTTCTGTGTCTCTCTTGAATGATTAGTGTTTCTATAGATATACCTGAAAAGTGTGTGTTGTAGACACAGAAAGGCACCACCTCATCTCCCTTCAGGGTAAGACTTGCTGCCCACCTGTCTCGAAGAGAAGCTGTGGGAGCTGCCACAGCTGTGAAATCCCAACAGGCCCCAGGTCATGCCCTTGGCGCAGCTGGTATAGTGATAGAGCCAGGTGGGGGCATGACAGTTTGGCCATTCCTGCCCAATGTAGGATGCCATGATGGACAATACCAGCCCCGGAGCTCCCTGCAGGGCTGGCCAAGGCTCGACTGAGCCTGCATTTTGGCTTGACTTGAGCTTCTGTGCAATCCTCCCTCTTCCCCTTCCTTTTATAGCCATTGATCCCAATAAATATCTTGAACCTCCAATTCAGCTTCCAAAGAACCCAACCTGCACAACAAAGTGAGGCCTGTTAAGCCACAGAAAGGTAGGCTCAAATAGTTGGGTTTCAGGGCCAAAGACCCCAGTCGGACCCTAGCACATCCACTCTCTATCTCTGTGTCGGGCAAGCCAGGTAACCTACTGAACTTACATAAAAATAAAGACAAATATCACTTCACAGACTCAGTCAAGACAATGTGAATAAAAATCACAGCACTTCTTACAATGATCACCACTGATCCTGAGAGACGCCCCTCACTCCATTATAGATGAAGAAGAAAGGTTATTTTGTGGCATGGGAAAATGCTCCTTCCCATTCCCTCACCCTCCCCCTGCCCCCAGAATAACTCAACCCCCCTCTCTCAATCTCTCTCTCTCTCTGTCATTCTTTTCCAAAAGTCTCCAAAATCAGCATCCCCAGCAGTGGCAGAAAGTAAGAAACATTGTTATTCTTGTAACGGCAGAGCCGTAGCATATAATTAAATCATTAAGAGGCAAATTAACTCCTCTAGCAATACTCTTCTAAGTATTTGTGGGCAAACCCATTAGCATTGTGCCAGTAAATCCTGAAATTTCTTTGCAGGCAGGCTGAGCAACTACAGCACCAAAGGCAAGGGGTGGGTTGGGGAGTGCGGTGCACAGGTGGTTTGACCCCCCGTGGAGATATGTGGGATGGGGAAGGTGGGGGAACGGATGGGACGTTAATGGCATGTTGTGACTATATTTCATAACCCTTTGCAAATACAACTGCCAGATTTCCCCTGCTCAGAGCCAATAATGAATCTAGTTAGATTCTAGTAAGAGCTTTTGGGTTCTCCTTCACTCTGTCCTCATCAATGCTCCTTAATTCTGCTGAATTCATTCGGTTTGGATTCTTTGCTTTTTGGAGGGGCCTAGCTGGGGAGGGGGTTCCTGGGTAATTAGAGAGGGCATCTTCCAGTGGTATACTTTGTAGCTCTTTATTTAGCTGGGTTTTCAGAAGAGTGACTATGAAGTGGGCTTCGATTCTGTAGCCAAATATGTATTTGTGCTATTGACTCCAAGTCAAGCTGGCCAATCTGGTTGGCTGTCTGCGGCCTTCAATTCATCCAGGCTTGAGTATTTCAGTCAATATGTTGATCATTTATATGATGACCCTGCTTAAACCATTTAATAAAATGTAAACAACACGAAAGTGTATTGGAAGTCAACATAACTCATTATTGCCACTTATACACTCATCAAAATCCTGAGGGGGGTTGCCTGACCTGATTGGAGGTTTCCTCCAGAGTCATACAATAATTTTAGCCGTGAAAGGAAATTTTATGGCATGTGAGATTAGCCCACACTAATGCAAGGTCAAAAATAATAGAATCAATAGGCAAACTCAATACTGTTAACATTTTGAGAAAATTACTCCCAGAAAACAATGTCAACAACAGATTGAAATGGGTCTCCAAAGTCGTCCCATTGATTTCCTTTCACTTTGGTGGCAATCTCTTTCTTTTATGCAATATGGAATTTTCTTAAGTCTTTTTTTTTTCAGCTCTGCCTTAAACATGGAATATTTCTGTTGTACTTTTTTATTGACTGATGTCAAATATTACACGTGTCGAAAAAACCTACATGGGTTGTTCATATTGAAGAGAACAGAATATGGAGACTTACTTCATCATGTAAAGCCTTTGGTGGGTCTTTAATTTAGGGCTCAGGAGATAAATTTGGGAGTTATTTTCATTATAGCGAGGTGTCCAAGTACAAACAGTGTCATTAATAAATTACTAACTAAATAAAAACCTTATACTAGAAACACATAGCCTTGGAAATGGTTTTATATGAGATACATTATGTGCAGTGTCATTATCTTGATGTTGGAAGGGCAGATTGTGGTTGGACAGACCACGTTCTTTAGTACTGATTATCAGTAAGTAGCCAAGCGTTAGCAGTAATATAGCAATCCCAACCCCAACCCACCCCAAACTGTTCCGCTCCAGACTTCCTAATTTAGTCAATGGTTTCATCACCCCCGCTACCCCAATGACTGACTTATTCAAGCCAAAACCTTGGGAATTACTATTAATATCTTTCTTTCCCACAGTCAATCCATCAGCAAGTTCTGGCAGTTTTACCTCCAAATTATACCCTGAACCCACTCACTTCATTCCACCTCTGGCCAGTCATTGCAGGAGCCTCTTTCCTGTTCTCCCAGGTTCCACTTTATACCCAACAGGCCATAATGATCACTTTAGACACAAATTAAATCCCATGTACTCATCCTTGAAACTCTATCATGGGTGCCATTGCACTTAAAGTCAAATCCAGACCTCCTTGCTGGCCCTACATGGTCTGCGCCCTGCCTACCTCTCCCTTGTCATCACATCCTCTGCCTCTCCTGCCCTGACCTCCTAAGCTCCAGCCCCACTGGCCTCCTTTTGTGACCTAAAACATGTCAAGTGTAATCACATTTCAAGGCCTTTGCCTGGGCTGTTTCTTCTTCCCAGCACACTTGTCTCCCAATGTACCCATCACTGGCTCCTTCTCTTTAGCCAAGACTCAGATCTCCTGGGAGAGCCTCCTCTGAACATACTGTCAAAGGACGCTCTTAGCCTCACCCTCATCCTCCTAATTACTTTTATCACCTGCATCATTTCTGTAAAGAAGTTGACAATTATAACTATGACTCAAGTGTGTAAAAAAGTGGTGTGGGAGAAGCAGAGTATATAAATCATTCTCTCTAATATATCATTCTTTTGTTCTTTTTTCTTTTTTTAAGTAGGCTCCATACCCAACGTTGAACTCGAACTCATGACCCTGAGATCAAGACCTGAGCCAAGATTAAGAGTAGGACCTAACTGGCGCCCCAATAATCCTTTTGTTCTGAAGCTTCTACTTCTACTACTGATAGCAGAAATCCCTGAATTTATCAGTTAAGGGCATAAGGACTCTTTTTGTTAAATTTTCTTTTGAGTCATCTTCCAACCTTTCAGGGTTCTCTTCTGAGTCATCTTCCAACCTTTCAGGGTTCTCTTCTGAGTCATCTTCCAACCTTTCAGGGTTCTCTCTAGTTCAGGTGCCCGCTCCCCAAAATGCATTAAGGTACCATGGGAAGGTTATGCCCTCATAGTTCTGGGAAGGTATGTCTGGCCCACAAACTCTCCTTTCACACTGTTCCTCCTTTTCAATGTCTTCAGGCACCACCCTCCATCCTTACTGCAACTGCTGTCACATAGTATGGCCCCTTGCTCAATGAGGGCTAGTGTCTACCCAGGTGGAGCTGAACCCATCTACTCTCTTGGGCTCTGTGTTGGCACTTTGGTGTTAAAGACCATGGATTTCACCATTGCCTCTGGGACACTTAAACTTCCCTTTCCTGAACCCAGTCTTCTTCCAGGCAAGTGGTTCATACATTTTTCCACATCCCCTTTGGTACAGAGGTTGACTGCTCCCCCACCATGCTGGGGTATGGGATGCCCTACGATGAGGCTGCCCAGGTTGCCCAGTGGTATTCTCCTGCCACAAGCCAAGTCAGAGGCACCCTTGTGCCCAATACAATGCTTCCCTGAAGGGCTTACATTTTCTTCAAACTTCCAACTGAAGAGTTGTCTAGACCCAAAGTTCTAGACAATCTCAAACCTAGAACCAGGGTACTCCTCTCAGAATTCCTGCCCTCCTCTACCCTGCCACATTTCTGGGCTCCTCCTTCTGGCCCCCAAGGGCTTTTCCCATCCTATGCGATCAGAAATTTCTCTGAATTCATAACCTCACCTTTCCCACTCAAAGTTTCATTTTGTGGTCTGCCCACCAAGCCTCGGTTCCTGAGATATAAAAGCCCAGTTTGGGAAATACCCATAGTGACAGTGTTTTCCTGTAAAAGCCTGGCTTTTGAGACCATGGTCTTACTAAATATCTATTTTTAAATTCAAAGCTAAGAATTGCAATTAAGATAATTATTCAGTAAGTGTTGCTTGAGTATTTTTTTTTAATTTTGAAGCCATCTCAAAAGGGCAGAGAAGTTGCAAGTAATAAAAAGAAACCGTTTTTCCCCTGGTCTATAAGAGTAAGTTGCTGACCTGCTGCCCTAAACCGTTTATTGTATATTTCCTACAAGGAAATTCTCTTACATAACCACAATCAACCATCAAAATCAGGAAACTAACATGATATAGTCCTACCACCTAATCCTCAGATTCCCGTTAATGAGTCTCCAACTGTCCTAACAATGTCTTTTGTAGTAAAAGGATCAAGTTCAGAATCACCTATTGCATTTAGTTCTTCATGCCTCTATCCTCTTCAGTCTGGAACAGTCCCTTGGTCTTACCTTGACTTTTGCAACCTTGACACTGCAAAATTATGAGGCAGTAATTTTGTAGACTTTCTGTGTCACTTCTGCTGCTGCCCCTGCTCTTGTGGGTAAGATGCTATAGCATCATCTGAAGCTGCAGGTAAGAAGACAGTCTCTAAGACAACTCTGGGGTCACGTTCTGTGTCTCCCACTCTTGACCGTGTGGTCATGTGCAATTTACATAATGACCCTATGCCTCAGTTTCCTTGACAGTAGAATGAAAGTAACCACCATGCTTATTTCCTGGGGCTATTGTGTGGATACTCCTCTTCCTGAATACTCAGAGCATGAGTTGTCTGAGAATCTAGTACCCCTGGCTGTAGCCCTTACAAATGACTGATGCGTGCAAGGAGCACCAATACCCCAACGCCATTGCTCCTGACTGGGGAAATCTGAAGTGTGGTCTTTTCTCCAAAGCTCTCCTGTGGGCTAATCCCAAGTCACCTTCCCCAGGACTCACTGAGATTGCATGCTTGCTCCACCTCCTTCTCTTCCTGGCTAATTTCCCACTCCTCTTTGGTCCTCCCTGAAAGCACTTCTTAAAAAATTGCTTTCACACGAACCCTCATCTCAGGGTCTGCTGCTGGGGAACACAACCTAAGACAGTTTCCATCTTTTAAGAGAGCAGTTTGCCTGTCGGGTCAAGAATGGAGAGCATATAGACTGGCTCCAGATAGGTTGGAGTTGTCCAGATGAGACCACATGGGCAGAGAAGGAAACACACACAGAATCTATGTGGGGGTGTAGTCTACAGGACAGGCTTCTAAATATGATAGAGGGAATAAGGGAAAGAGACAAATCAAAGATGAATTCTTAGATGTATGCAAATTATTTCACATGAGGAGCAAACAGCACTTTAGCTATGGAGAGCTGATATTCTTAGAATCTCAGTTAATAACACGACACATCGTCGGTAACGAGGACTGTAGACACACAATAGAATTTAATCGTGGGTACCACAGTCTCACAATAGGAAATTACAATGCCTCAAATTTAATGGGTTTCATTTTTCAAAGTGAATATTTTGCTTTTACAATCTCTCACTGCCAATGATGCTCTCAGATTAGAACCGATGAGAGTCTTCTTTTATCTAGAAACAAGGCTCTTGGCTATTTACACAGACTGGTTAGCTTTGTCCAACTGAAACAAAGACCACTTGAATTTCTCTTCCTTCTTTATGTTCTAATCCCTTTGATTACTTTAGAAACGGCTCCAAATTCTTTTCATTTTAGCAAGGCAGTGATGGTATGGGGAGAAAACCATGAAAGATCTGAATGCTAGCCCACCAAACCCAGAAATTGGGTGGGTCACCTGAAATCTGACCCCCAGCCTCCTCTACTGTCTTAAAAATTGCATCCTGTATATATTTATCAATCATCTACTATTTATCAGGCTCAGTTATATATTGGGGACACAGTGGCGCAAATAAGCATCCTGGTCCCTGACCTCACAGAGCTCATAGGAAGACAGATTTCCCCTCCCCATCCACAAAACAAAATAGACGTTTGTGATATAAATGTTTCATAAAATTAGTGGGACAGGCAAATAAAAGTATTATTAACATTTGTGTGATTTCTCTATCTGTAGTCTCTTAAATGTTTCCACGAAATTTCTAATAATATCAATTACAATTCAAATGCTTTTCTTATGCATTCTGCCACAGGCCAAGTCAGAGGCACCCTTGTAGGGTTGTGCAGGTCCATAATCATCCCTCTGGAATACCTTAGGTCCAATATATCTTAAATTCAGGTTTTACTTGGATCTCAGGTGATTTGATGCAGAATTTATTAAGTTAACACTCCCAAAGGGAACTGGGACAGATCCCTGTAATCAAACCCAGTATTTCTGCAGTAAAACATATGAATATTCCCATTCAGCAGGATAAATTTTTTAAAGAAACTTTTTAAAAGAAATATATATATATATCTGTACCAGTGGTTGTTTGGATTTCAAAATTGCATTTAAGGAATTGTGAGCCTAAAGCACGTATTGTCGGAAATAAGTAGGACATGCATTGGGGCTTAAAAACCAAATTTATCAAAGATATTCATTACAATTGCATTTGCTACAATGGTATTTGACCTATAGATAACCTAGCTTTATAAATACACTTAAAGCACCTCCAGGTCCATTAATATTTCATTGATCCATAAAATACTCCCAAGTACTTATATTTATCAGCCTCATAGAAAGCTGCATCTGATGTAGAAACTGCACACACACACACACACACACACACACACACACACACAAAGGCAACTCCGGGTTCTGCTACTATTTTCACATGGTGATTTTCTCCTTGAGTGTCTCTTTGCCTCTTTTTATAAGGATACCAATCATATTGGATTAAAGACCCACCCTACTCAGTATGACCACATCTTAACTAATTATATCTGTAACAACCCTATGCTCAAATAAGGTCATATTAAGAGATACTAGGTGTTAGGATTTTAACATATCTTTTTGGGGGACACAATTCAATACATAACAACTGGGATAGCAATAAATAAACATATTGGTCTTTGAAGAGAGAATGAGAGAAATTCAATCATATTGGTGTAAATGAAAGAGGAGAATGGATTGGTTTACATACCTGGGCATACCAGGAGTAGATGCAGCTTCAGGGATAGCTGGATTCAGGAGCCCAAATGCCATCCTACGGGCTTCATCACTAGCAGTCTCTAAGCTCTTATTTCCACTGTATTTGGCTTCATTTTTAGGCAAGCTGTCTCTGTGTGTAGCCCCTAGAAATTGCAGAATTACGTTACCTAGAAGTCCTATTAAGTGCAAGTACAGCAGATGAGAACTAGTCTTCCTCTGGTTTTTGCCAAGTGTAAGACTGAATATTAATGTCATACTTTGGGTCCAATGATCATCTGAACCTACTGCTGAGCACAGAATCTGCTTGAGATTCTCTCTCCCTCTGCTCCTCCCGCTTGTGCTCTCTCTCTCTCAAATAAATAAATAAATCTTTAAAAAAAAAAAAAAGGTTATGCTCAAAAAATCCCAGCCATTCATTTTCTGCCATTCTAATGTCACTTGATGAACAGATGTTGCTCAAAGAATATGTCAATAGCAGTTGGGTTCACCAGCTTTTGCCAACACACATAAAAGAGTTTGTGATTTTAATCAAAATTTGTCATCCACCCAGAACTTAAGAAATGAATTTCCATCAAAAGGAAATTTAAGCTTCTGAAAGTTACCTAGCCCCAGAGCCACGAGGGTGAACTCTAGGTCCAAAAAGAAAATAAAAATCCATCATGACAATTACTTTATTGAATTATTTTAAACTGTAGCATACGGAGAGGGCTCCAATAAATGTCGGCTGCCACACCCACAAGCAGCACTATCCCCATCGCTGATCTTTTTCTTGTTAAACATGCACATCAAGATGCAAAATAGAAGTGTTCCATATCACAGCCCAATGCACTCTCTGTTTCTAGAGGTTCCCAAAATAATCTGCAGCAAATGGAATTCAAGGGAAAATTCTGTTTTGCTAGAGACAGGTACAAACAACCTTTAAAAACTGTCTTATTTGAGGGTTTGCACCTTCCTCACACCCGCTCTTATTTCAATGGATGCAGACCTGAATTTGCTTCAAAATGGAGTTGAGTGGGATGCCCTGATCACAAAACGTTCTGCAATATCTCATTCGTTACAGAGATCACTTCTCTGGCAGCTTCCATCATCTAGAATATAACCCCAGAAAAACCCAGCAAAATGCAAAAGAAATGGTCATCAGCACAGCCAAAATAGGTGTTGCCCAATCTAACCACTTTGCTAATGAGAGAGCGACACTCAGAACCTATGGTCTCTTATTTGACTATCAGTCAAAACCTAACAATCTCAGTGTAACAGTCAAGAGCCTATCAGAAATTAGACAGCATTCTCAAATTAGGATAATTCACAGACAGCTGAGTAAAATTTACAATGCAGCATGGTGTAGGGAAGTTGAAGGAGCTGTTCCCATCTCTAGTCCTGAGGAAGAGGAGGAGAAGTTTCCAGAATCAGGAAGAAGAGACAGCTGTGCAGAAAAGTCTACCTTGAAAGAACAGTGGGCATCAAGGAAACAACCAGCTGAAATGACCCCACAGGAAGGAAGTCTAGGAAATAAATATCCCAGCCTCACTCTCTTCCTTCCTACTTCTTGCCGACCTGCCCAGCTGAAAAGGTGGAGAGGAAAGGAGCTGGTGGATGCCTCCCCTAAAGGCTGGGAGTGGAGAGCAGATCTACAGAGGTCTGGCACACTTGATGGATATCTCAGCCCATGGCAACGTGGAGAAACGAGAAGGGACTGCTGGTAGATAAGGCGCGTGGCTATACCTGGAGGAATAGAACAGTGAAGAAGAAAACAAGACTTACAGTGGACACCAAGATATTCCAGTATGTGGATGGTTCATTCCAAGAGTACAAATTCTCTCCCTAAGGGAATTCAAATAAAAAGCATAAAGAATGGGAACATTTAGGGTAGGGGTCCAATTCTCCCTAGTGCCAGATGACCTCACCATAATATGGATACCTCGATAATTTAAGGACAAGTAGCCCAGAAAGGTTTACAAAGAATTCCATAAACTCATCCTAGGCAAGCAGAGATGTTTGGGACATGTTATGAGGTTTTGCTCCAAAGTGGTTAAAATCAGTTTGCTAACTCACGAGAGACACAATAATAACTGACATCTTCCTGAGTTCTTACGATGCACCAGGAACTTCACATGCAAATGTCATTTCATCCTCACGCCAGCCGCATGAGCTAATATGATCATTTCGTTTGTACTGCTCACAGGACAGTTAAATGAGTAACGGTCCAAGATCCCATAGCCAAGAAGAGAGGGTGCCGGGTTAAAAGCCAGGTCCTCTGGTTCCAGAGCCTGTGACGCTAACCAGACACAAAGCCTCCCAAGCCCACAGCTCCAGCAGTTGCTATCTCTACAACACAATGCAAAGGAGATGATTTTAAAACCGAGAGAAAGAGAGAGGGAGGGAGAGAGAGGAAGGGAGGAAGGAAGGAAGGAAGGGAAGGAGGGAGGGAGGGAGGGAGGGAGGGAGGGAGGAAGGAAGGAAGGAAGGAAGGAAGGAAGGAAGGAAGGAAGGAAGGAAGGAAAGGAGGGAGGGAGGGAGGGAGAGGGAGGAAGGAAGGAAGGAAGGAAGGAAGGAAGGAAGGAAGGAAGGAAGGAAGGAAGGAAGGAAGGAAGGAAGGAAGACAGTGGTGGCCCTTCAGTGAGTCTACAGTATAGAAAACGCACACCTGGGATATTAGTTGTATATTATTTTGTGACACCTCACCATCATTTTAGCAGCTTACAACCCCACTCAGTAATCAGCTGTCTGTTCTGTGGGCCAGAAGCACAGACATAGTATGACTGGGTTTTCTGCTCAGGAGCATATGAGGCTGAAACCCGGGGGTCAGCGGAGGAGCATTCATCTCTGGAAGTTCTGAGGAAGGATCTGTTTCCTAACTCATTCAGGACTGTTGACATAATTCAGTTCCTTAAGACTGGAGGAACTCGAGTCCCCATTTCTTGCTGGCTGTAGACTGGGGCTGCTCACGGCTCATCGAGATCATCCACTACTCCTTGCCATGTGGCCCCTTCCATCTTCACAGCCAGCAATGGAGACGCTCCCTCCTGTCGAACTGCTTTCATTCCGCAAAGGTCTTTCTTCGGTCTTTTTCAAGGACTCGCCTGATTAGGTCAGGCCCACCCAGGACAATCTCCCCATCTTAAGGTCAACTGACTATGCATCTTAATTTACATTGGCAGAATCCTTTTTTTTTTTTCCAGAGAAGGGATATTTCACCACATTCACAGGTTCCTCCCACACTCAAGGGAAAGGGATTACCCAGGGCAAGGATCACTGAGAGCCATATTAGAATTTTGCCTATAATCCCTGGCATTAGTATAGGATGAGCACAAAGCTAGAGCTGGCCCACCCACTTCTAATAACGTATACATAGACATCATTCACTTTGCAACCCTGGACCTGGACTCTATTTGTCCTCCCTAAACTCAGCCTCTTTTATTCAAGTTGCTCATTTCTCTGACCATCAGAGAAGTTTCTTTTGTTAATGTCAGATAATTCTATAGGGTCTACCTCACAGGGTTGTTCTGCAGAGGAGTAAATCCACGTGACTACCGAGGAGGCACAGTGGCGCTCTTAGCTATTAGAATTAATACTGCATTGCTGTTAATACCTTTATTGCTATTCATATTTGAATTATTTAACCAGAATTGAGAGAAGCCCAGACTGAGTTCATAGCACAGCTGAAAAATCTCTGTCGCCTGTGTATTTTAACATGGATTCTGGGAGCAATAAGCCTGGTCACTGATGCATCAACTCAGGAATAAAAGCAAGTGGCCCCTGGCAAGAAAGGAACAAGAATATCTCACATTCCAGCTCCATTTACAAGCCGGCTTATCGCTCTTTATAGATTCCTCAGACAACAAGAGCACAAAGGCTTCCAGAGAGGAATGCCTGAGATACTCTAACATAGGGACAGAAACATTTGTAAGATTCTTCAAAGCACAGAGTCTCCACCCAAAGCAGACAAACAACTGAAACCTGCCCCCCCACCACCCTTGTATACTCTCCAAAGCTTCTCTTTTGCATTTGCTTTAATTGAAACAACGTTGTTTGTCAGGCTACTTCCTATGAGATACAACGTGTAGCAGCTCCTTTTGCTTCTTCACTCAAGGGAAGGCAGGAAAGGAGGTAAGGCGTGGGGCTGTGTGTGCATTACTGGGGACTCGGTCCTTTGTGGAGGCATCACCCTCTTGAACTGGTGAGGGGCGAGGAAGCGTTTTCTGATTTTGTTTCAAGCAGTGGCCTCCAAAGTGGAAAACAGACAGAAAAAAAGACAACGTTAGACCTTCTACTTATACTCATTTTCGTACTAAAAGAAGAAAGAAATGATGCTTTCTTATATTTTTATAAAGCAGGTTGATGCTTGTCTCACTCGCTCTGTGTCAGTTGCATATGGTCCTACCGGAGTCCTGGGTGGAAACAGGATTTCTACAACCTGGGGGGGGGAGGACAGGGACAGTGGAGTTCTGACTCCCTCTAGTCTACAGCTTCTGGAGGCTTCCATGTGCCCAGTAATGTGGATGTTCATACTGCAGTATCTACTCTTCACAAGAGCACCTCTCACAAAAACAACTAGTGGCTTCAAAACTGCTGCAAAGAAATCTGAATTGAAGAAAGTACCAACAATGTAGGCATCTGCATACAACAAGGAAGGGGCAGAGCTGCAGTGTCCCCCACTCCTAGGATGAAATTTTGTCAGTTACGTTGTATTGTAAAAACAAACAAACAACAGAAAAAAACAGTGATGATGAACACAGATCTGTTAAGAAATCAAAGCAAAAACCCATAAAGTTATCAAGAAGATTATTGAAACAATAGATTTACATTTAGACCCATGGTCCAGTATTTTCCATACTAGAATACAGGCTCCAGAAGGACATTATTTCTTTCAACACTTTCTTTCCCCATATTCTCAGCCTGACGCATAGTAGGTATTCTATAAATATCTATTCATCAGTGACTGAGTCTGTAATGATGAATGGGGTAGATTATATTTTCCAAGGATATCCCCGACAACGTCTCCCACCCCACATGTTGGTTTATATATGGTGGTTTATAATGAGCAAATAATAACACCGTATTATTTGCTCATTAGGAGGCATGGTCTAATTCCCCACTTCTTGCATCTGGGCAGGCTTATCACTACTTTGATGGACAGTTTATGGAGGAAGAAACACTGCCTGACTTTTGAGCCTAAGTCAAGCAAAGCCATGTAGCTTCCCCATTGGGTTCTCTTGGGATGCCTGTTCTAAGGGAAGCATGTGGCCAGGTAAGAAGTCCAGCTACAATGAGACCAGTATGGTGGAGAGGGCACATGAGTGTGCCCTGGTCAAGAGCCCCAGCTGAGTCCCAGGGCTACGAGCCATGTGAAGGGAGCCCTTGGATGTCCAGTCCATCAGGTATTCATATGAGTCGACACTGGACTGTACCACATGAAGGGCTCCAAATGGCAACCAGCCCAGTTGAGCCTCTTCCTCATTCCTGACCGGGAAACTGTGTGCAAAATAAAATTGCTGGTTGAAACCACTAAACACAGGGATAACTGGGTACCCAGCCCCAGATGACCATAACAATGGACCTCATCCCAAGAACATGTTAGGTCTTAATGTTTTGAAATAGTAGTATAAAACCAATACAAGTCATCAAACATGTAAAACTAAGCATGCAGTTCATGGTTAATACTAATTTTCTTTAGAGAGAGCAAAGAGGTTTCTGCACTATTCATGAATAAAATAATTTGATTGTAAGTCATTGATTTCAGTTTCATCTTATTTAAAATTCTAAGTTTTTTTTTTTTTTTAAGGTTTTTTTTTTTTTTTTTAAATTTTATTTATTTATTTGAGACAGAGAGAATGAGAGAGAGAGAGCACATGAGAGAGGTGAGGGTCATAGGGAGAAGCAGGCTCCCCGCCGAGCAGGGAGCCTGATGCGGGACTCGATCCAGGGACTCCAGGATCATGACCTGAGCCGAAGGCAGTCGCTTAACCAACTGAGCCACCCAGGCGCCCTAAAATTCTAAGTTTTTATTTTATGCTTTACAGTGGACAATAAGATATTGGCACACTAGTGCAAATACATAATTTGTAAAGAAATATATAAATATTGGGGGTGCATGTGCAAAGTATTTTAAAATTGGGTTATACAATTAACTTACTAGCCACTGAGAAATTAACAAAATAAACCTCGTCCAACTTTCTGCATAAAATTTCAGATGGTTCTTGGACTTCTCTCACCCAGGCCTGAACCTCACTTTAAGAAATCCCACCCTCAGAACAAAGAATCCAATCAAGAAATGGGCAGAAGACATGAACAGACATTTTTTCAAAGAAGACATCCAAATGGCCAACAGACACATGAAAAAGTGCTCAGTATCGCTTGGCATCAAGGAAATCCAAATCAAAACCTCAATGAGATACCACCTCACACCAGTCAGAATGGCTAAAATTAACAAGTCAGGAAATGACAGATGTTGGCGGGGATGCGGAGAAAGGGGAACCCTCCTACACTGTTGGTGGGAATGCAAGCTGGTGCAGCCACTCTGGAAAACAGTATGGAGGTTCCTCAAAAAGTTGAAAATAGAGCTACCATATGATCCAGCAATTGTACTACTGGGTATTTACCCCAAAGATACAAAAGTAGGGATCCGAAAGGGTACATGCACCCCGAAGTTTATAGCAGCAAAGTCCACAATAGCCAGACTGTGGAAAGAGCCAAGATGTCCATCGATAGATGAATGGATAAAGAAGAAGTGGTATATACATACAATGGAATATTATGCAGCCATCAAAAGGAATGAGATCTTGCCATTTGCAACGATGTGGATGGAACTGGATGGTATTATGCTGAGCGAAATAAGTCAAACAGAGAAAGACATGTATCATATGACCTCACTGATATGAGGAATTCTTAATCTCAGGAAACAAACTGAGGGTTGCTGGAGTGGGGGGTGGGGTGGGAGGGATGGTGTGACTGGGTGATGGACACTGGGGAGGGTATGTGCTCTGGTAAGTGCTGTGAATTGTGCAAGACTTGAATCTCAGATCTGTACCTCTGAAACAAATAATGCAATATATGTTAAGAAAGAAAAAAAAAGAAGGAGATAGCAGGAGGGGAAGAATGAAGGGGGGGAAATCGGAGGGGTAGACGAACCATGAGAGACGATGGACTCTGAAAAACAAACTGAGGGTTCTAGAGGGGAGGGGGGTGGGAGGATGGGTTAGCCTGGTGATGGGTATTGAGGAGGGCACGTTCTGCATGGAGCACTGGGTGTTATGCACAAACAATGAATCATGGAACACTACATCTAAAACTAATGATGTAATGTATGGGGATTAACATAACAATAAAAAAATTTAAAAAAAAAAAAAGAAATCCCATCCTCGGGCACTGGGGGCTCAGTCAGTCAAGCATCCAACACTTGATTTGGGCTCAGATCATGATCTCAGGGTCCTGAGATACAGCCCCTAGTTGGGCTCCACGCTCAGTGCAGAGTCTGGTGCCCCTCTCCATCCTCCTCTGCTCCTCCCTCCCCCAAGTAAATACATAAATCTTTAAAATAAAAATAAAGACTATTTGACTCCAGGGATGAGGGAGAAATCACAGTGGCCACCAGTCATGTCAGAGTTGCACTCTCTTCCTCCCAGTAGGAGGAGGATTGGTTCAAATATTTCCAACCAGCTCATGAAGAAGGTGTAATAATAAAGCTCGGTTGTCACATCAAATCCTATCAGGATGGAGTGGGTGTCCACCATCTGCAGCTGTTTCTCTGTAAGCATAACAACTTTTCTCTAGAACCTTCTGTGAGACGCTTGAGGACTGCCAGTCTCACCGTAGCTCTGGGAGTGATCTAAATCCTTCCCCTAGTTCTCTTTCCTAATCCACAGGAATGTGAAGTACTTAGCCCATTTTAACTGAGTCTTAAATCACATAAAAAGGTAAACATGTTGCTTAGCAAAAAAAAATACCATGAATAAAATGGGAAGATAACAATATACAAGGAAGAATGCTTGCAACACGTTTGACAGACTGACAGTTAATCCTTAAGATACAAAGAATTCCTACAAATTAATAAGAAAAGGACCAACGATCCATTAGCTAAATGGACAATTACAGGACAGGAAATCTAAATGATAGTAAAACTTCAATAAAAACAACAAAATAAACAAAAACAAACAAACACAATATGTTTCACCCATTAAACTGACAGACAGTATTAAATGCAAAAAATGTCCTGGGCTGGTGGTTTGGGTTACAGACTGGTGAGAAAGTGAAGTCCTGTAAACTTTCCACAAAGTACTCTTCTCTGTTTACTTAAGCGGAATACATACATACTCTTTGACCCAGTGATCCCACCTTTGGAAATACATCTAAAAGCAACAGTGTACCAGAGTATGTAAATAAAGAGGTGTGTGTATCCACACATGCACACAGATAGGTGTGCTCGTATCTGGTTATCAAACCATAGGAAAAGGAATCAAATATGCATTAGGCTGTTAATATCAGTAACTTAATAGAGACAGCGTTGAAGGGGAGTAGAGACAAAAATCCCATATGCTACATCGCTGCACTTATTATAATGAACTAGTGTTTATTTTGTAACTTTTTCTTTAAATGAAGAAAAAAAATAGACACCTTGTAACTTTGCTGTGTGATCTTAAAACAAGTCAGGTCTGAATCACACCCTTCCACGGCACAGAGAAGAGTTTGGGGAAGAGCGTGGTCTTTCAAAAGCCAGGGTTCCACATGGTGGACGCTCCTGACCACTGGGGATGGGAGGGGCAGATGTGGCAGGGGAGGAGATAGGGGGGAAGAAGATTATGAAAAAATTAAACTCTTGGAATTTTGCACTTCAAAGCCATGCTAAATAAATAAGAAACAATGATGAGAACTTCTTTTCACATGAAATACCTTCTCACACTCCATAAGTTAGAAATGTATTTGCAAATGGCCAAGTACATATTTTCCAGTATTAAAAAAAATATATATGCAATTTAGGTAAAGACTCAGAACATTTTTTAAGCACCTCCTGCCAGTCAGACACCCTCCAGCTGCTTTCAGATATCGACTTAATCTTCAAAACATGAGTCAATGCTTGCCGTGATTCACACCTTAGTTTGAAATACCATTATGAGCCAATCGTTCTGAGGGAGATTTTTCTGGAACACATGGGATTTTTGCCTGAAAGCGATGTTTTCTTTTGGAGTCTTTGGGCAGCAAGTGTCAAAAAACTAATTTAATCTTATTTAAGCACAAAGGGGTCTTTATGTTCTTTCATACCATAGAAGTTTAAGTGATAAGCCTACCTTCAGGTAAGGCTGAATCCAGCAATGCCAAGATTTCATCAAGACTCTTTATTGATTCCTCATCTCTGTTTCCCTTAATATTGGCTGTGTTCTCTGGGTGACTCTCCCCTCAGGCTTCCATCCTACGGATTTTGCGGTCCTGGTGAAAAGATGGCTTCTTGTTCCCAAAAGAGCCCATTAAGGTGCTGGCATCGCTATCATTGGCCACGCTTGGAGCAGTTATCACACCTGGAGCAGGACTAGGAGTCAGACCTCCCCAGACTTTATGGATCAAGATGAGGGCAGCATGACTCCCCGAAGGAAATCTGAGGGCTGGACTTGGGACAAGCAACATAACAGATGTTCCATTTCAGGGGCATACAGAGAAGGAGTGATTCAGGCCATGGAGCCCCCCAGACTCTCAGGTGTCATCCTGGAGCACAAAGCCTGCCATGTGGAGAATATGAAAATAAATGAGAAATCAAGGAACGCCAAGAAGCCAGGCGGTCACACAAGGATAGTGGAAACACCTGACCTGCCAATTCAGAATGACTGGTGATGCTTGCACAAGTTAGCATCGGAGAGCCCTGGGATCTAAACTCAGTTTCAAAGAACACTGTGCTATCACTTGCCCACAAACCTGGGGGCTGTGTGACTGTGTGGGATGCTTTAACTTCTCTGCACTTCATTTCCTTGTATCAGGAAAATGGAGCTGAGTCCAGGACCAACCCCCCGGACTTCCGGCCAGCATTAAATGACATTACATTTTCTTCAACAGTTGCGTAATGGAGCAGTTAAGGAGGTGTGGGGGAATGGAATCTGACTGTCTGAGAGGAGTTTTGATTCTCCTGCTACCCGGCTAAGTGAGCTCGGGCAATTTATTTAGCTGCTCTGAAATTGCTTCCTTGCCAGGAAGAAGTGAAATTGATAATTGTACTTGCCTCCTCTATTTTTTGTGGGACTGACAACACAGGTGTCGCATACTGTTCCTGACATTAGTGAACGCTCAACATATGGTAAAGGTCATTCTTCTGGGTCTCTATTCCCGTGAGTCCTTGTTGGTCTCACTTCCATGAGGACAAGGACTTTCCTCTACCTTAGTTGCTGCTGTAAGTCAGAACAGAGCCTGACACATAATAGATGTTCGATAAAGGCCCTCAGCCTTCTCATTTGTAGCTTCCCACATTCTCTACATTTTCTGATTGGGATTTATATTCAGTAAATAGTTACTGAACAACCATTTTGTTTCAGATACTGCCCTATGCTCTGGGAACAGAGCAGTAAACAAGACATGCATAATGATTTCTCCTAGGAGCTTATATTCCCACAGAGAGAATAAGGGGGGGGGGGGCTATACTTCAGAAGGAAATAAGGAAATAATGAAATCTATGAAAGAAAGAAAGTCCAGTGATAACAAGGAGCTGGGGGGGGGGGTAGTTCAGAGGATAGGAAGGCTCCTTAGAAGGTAGCTCTTGAGCTCACCCCTAAAGATGGGAAGGAGCCAGCCATGGAAAGAGCTAATAGAGGAGAATCCGAGGTAGAAATTGGGGGGTGGTGTTATGGGTTGAATTGCCTCCCCCAAAAGATATGCTGAAGTCCTAACTCCTTGTACATGTGACACGACTATTGGGAAATTGGATCTTTGAAAATATAATCAAGTTAAAATGAGGTCATACTCAATTAGGGTGGACCCTAATCCAATGACTTCTTATAAAAAGAGAGAGAGAGAGAAGAGACACACAGAGGGAGATGGCCATGTGACAATGGAGGCAGAGATTGCAGGGATGTGTCTACAAGCCAAGGAGTGCCAAGGATTTCTGGTACACCAGAAGCTTGGAGAAAGGCATGGAATAGATTCTCCCCTAGAGCCTTCAGAGGGAGCACAGCCCTGATGACACCTTGATCTCAGACTCCTAAGCCTCCAGAACTATGAGAGAAGACATGTCTGTTGTTTTTACCCACCTTATTTGTGGGACTTGGTTAGGGCAGCCCTAGGAAATGTGTATGATGGTAATAAAAGACATGCTCGGGGGACAGAAAGGAAGAGGAGGGATGCTGGTCTGCAGGAAGAGAGAATAAGAAGAGAGCTCAGAGTTAGGAGAAGCAGAATCAGGTAGGACCTTGTGGACCACAGTGGGAATACTGCTGGCTCCTTGGCCTGGGACTGGAAACCAGGGAAGGACCAGGTCTGTCCTGTGTTTTTCAAAAATCACTGAGGCATCTACGACAGGGGTACAAGTTCTCCTGGCGATACTCATCTCTGTTAAGAGCCTGGGGTGATGGGGGCTCCTGGGTGACTCAGTCGGTTAAGTGGTTGCCTTCGGCTCAGGTCATGATCCCAGGGTCCTGGGATTGAGCCCCACTTCGGGCTCTCTGCTCACTGGGGAGCCTGCTTCTCCCTCTGCCTCTGCCTGCAGCTCCCCCTGGTTGTGCTCACTCTCTCTCTCTGTGTGTCAAATAAATAAATAAAATCTTAAAAAAAAAAAATAGAGCCAGGGGTGGCTTTTAATACCTTAATCGGCAGCATCGTTTGCATGCTGAAACCAGGGACCATTCACTGAGTTCAGTGAGCCCAGGAGCATCCTGCAGAACCAGGAGTTGCTCAGAAAACATGACAGATGCTATATTTTTCCTTGCACCCTCAGATCTTTCTACCTCAAACCATAATCTGCCATCATGCTTCCACACTAAATTCACTAATACTGTTCCAGAAGTGATGCACATCTCTTCTATGAATATAGATAATATACATATATGTAAACATACACATTTTGCACAGAATCCTAAATCCATGGGCAGGGAATACTTAGGAGGGTTTAAACCGGTTATCGGTTCCTGCTACCTACGGTCAAACCTCGGTGGTTATTTTTTTTTTTCTCTCTCTCTCTAAGCATAAAAATACTGCATTTTGTATGTTTTTCCCCACTGTGATCATTCTGGTTTTGTGACTGTGTATTAGTTCTGTGTATTAGTTTCCCTGGCAACATGGTAGACTTGGCTCTGATTGGCCAGGTTGTCAGTTCATTGTCAGAGCCGTGGGCCCAGTTTTGAGTGGTGGAAGTGTGTGTGTTAACCTGAGCTCTACAGGCAAGCTCGGCCAGGGAATCCTGATCCAGCAGAACCTCGGCATCCTCTCTGCCTGCCAAAAGGACCCTTCCTCCACCTGCTGTGAATGTCCCTCACCTTGCTTTTGGGAAAATGCATGTGTTCCTCTATATCTTTAAAATATCTGTTAGGAAATGTGCTCAGCATTGCTATGTTCAGCGCTTGGTGCAGAATATATTTATTTATAATGAGAAATTAATTCTCAGGGAAGCTAAGGGAGAATAGTCCCATTGCTGGACCATGGGGCTAGAGCCCAGTACAGAGCCTGAATTCAGGTGTGCTGGGCAAAAGGAAGCAGGCACAGACTCAGGCAAATGTTTGTTTTCCTGACAATACTTTTCATTCGTAAAGAGCCTTACCTTAAGAATGAGGTCCTAGCATCACAGTATGCAAAAGATTTAAACTGGGACAAAATTATAGCCCAGTTTATGCCAACAATATCGAATCATCTATTTATTCAATGTATCAGATATGTCATTTACTCATTAGAGTCTGGTTCTTTCACTGACCAATTATGTAGGAAAAAAGCAAAGCCCTACCTCTAGCTGAAAATCTTTATGGACCAATGAACAAAGAATCCCAATACAGAGTAAATTTATACAGAATGATGCCTTAAAAAACAATAGCTGTATTTTTCTTATTTGCACAACTGTCTAAGTTGCCCTCCCTGGCTCACTTTCCAAAACCCTCGTGTTTTCAAAGGAAGCATATCATTGATGCCTGGACCTACCACACTCTCTGCATTTGAGCATATTATATTTAACCACACTGCCTGGCCAGCATAATCTTAATATAGATGTAAAAGTCATTGGCAAACAGTCATTTTTCACCTGGGTTAAGTGTTACAGTATGTTCAGTAAAGCTAACATTTAGGCTGTCCAATTTCAAAGGGAAAAAAAACCTGAAGGGAAAAGAGACAAGAAGCACATTCTAGATAGTCTTCCTAAAAAGATGATTACATAGTAATAATTAATTCCTCTGCTAAAGTTACGGAGGGGGTGGGGGGAGTACCTTCTAGAACTTACAGTTTTCCCCCATTGAGAACAAATGCCTTCTTCATTGTGCACAGAGCAATGAGAGAATCAGAATGTGATCAGGGAACCAACCAACTCCTTCAGGACTGAGGCAACAGACCAAGTGACATTAGCTTTCAAATTCTGCATGCCTTCTAAGGTATCACCTTGTGTGGTTGGATTTTGCCAGCGAGTCCTGTTTGCAAGCCTATCAGTAGCTCATGCCGAATAAACAGGATTTATAAATCCACCAGTAACACAATCACACAGCCTTAGATTTGTACAGGAAGAGTTAATTCGTTAAGCATCCATATTTGAAATGTATCACAATTTTTTATAATCCTTCTTTGGTATGTTTTTATTGCCTAAGAAATAAAAGGGGACGCCCCCAAATGGTACTGATCTGGGCCTCTCTACCCCTGAGAGACCTGCTCATGCCGGGATTTGCCCCCAGGGAAAGTTCCCAGGGAATGATCCTCTCTTGGTTGGGGGGGTGGGGGGTGGGGGGCTTGGGTAAGCAGAAGCTTCCCCATCCAGCCCCAGCCTTTACTGCCTGAAAGCCACCCTCCCCAACCTCTCGCTTCCTACAACTCTAGACCACAGACAAGTGCCCAGATCTCCGCATTCAGATTTCCAGAGAAGATACAGCAGAGCAAGAAAATGAAAAAGATGATGCAAGATTGTGTGGCCAGCAGTAGTTGAAAGGGAAAAAAAATAATAATAATAAGGGCCGGGTGGGAAAGGGAGGTAGGAAACAACAAAACCTCATCTGGAGCCAACAGAGCTAATTTGAGAGAAAGCAAAGAATGGAGCCCAAATGAAAGATTCTGCGAAAATCCAGGCAGAAGACGCAGTGACGAGCGAGGAGACAAAAAGACGCGGGCATTAATAAAACAGAGGGAAAATGAAAACGCAACACAAAGCCCCACGGTTCTACATACAAGCCAAGGTACATACACACGCCAATAAAAGCAGGCAAGTGGGGAACAAAGGATGTCATAGCAACCTCAACGAGCCCCGTTATGCTACCAACTGCGGTGCTCCTGGTCATCCATCAAGGAGCCTCCGGGATCCAAACACGGAATTCACACGGGGAGGGCTGTGGCCACCCCAGCCGGAGGTGTCTGGGCCCCTGCAATGCACCCTGGCCTCCCTTTCTTCCTTCCTCCCCACCTAAAATCCAAACGAGGTCTGTGCCAAGCCTCTGCCTTTCTTCCCTCAACAGCTGCTTTTCTGAAATGCAGGGAAACATAATCTGGACACAGCATCCTGACACACTCGTGTTCCCCAATCACGTTTCCCCAACTGTTTCCGATCGGGGTAACACGGCCCTCCCCTGTGCTCTCTAAATCTCCCCTGACCCTTTGAAAACAAAGGCAAGATAATAACAAAAGGGGTGGGGGGAACGCACATAAATGCATTTTGCTTGATCTTGCAAAATCAAGCATCCCACCATTGGGATTCATTTGGGATTGTGGATTTCCAGTGGGATACACAGCTCATTTACCTGTGCCTAATTCAAAAGAGAAATGCTCATTTCCTTCCACCTCGATCTTCTACTTTAATTACAGGTCTCTTCTTTATTAATGGACAATTGTTGCTTTCTACTTTCTTCTGGTTTGAGTGGGGGAAATACTGTGACTCTGGTAAAAAAAAAAAAAAAAAAAAAGGAAAGATAAGTGTTTCACCAGCAAGACTTGGAAGGCTGTAGAAAATAAGAGAACTTTTACAAGAACCTAATGGAGATATTGACATGTGTGTCTGGAAATCTAAACTTAGCAAAGTGTAAGTCAAGAACAGCCTTTCTCACTTTATTTCTGTATCTGGAAAGTTTCAGCGGCTGGTACCACATGAATATTTATTAATGCATTGTGAATCAGAACCTGTGATTATTACTCAAACTATCTTTTTACCTTACAAGCTTCAACTCAGAAGAATAAAAACACATCTGCTTTTGCTCTTCCCATATTTTATTCAATGTTTTAACAGCTTTGCTGTAAATATCTCATCCATTACGATTCAGTTGTGACTATATCGGCTTCACATCTCCTGTTTTATTACTGTCATCACGGTTAAACAACACACGGTTAATTCTGTTAACTAACAAGTTCATTGTTCCAGCTAGTCAGCGATCTCCCGTTTGTTGGGTCCACACGTTGAGAGAATTGGTTATAAATCAAAGAAGGGCCTGAGTGAGGTGTATTCCTTTTGTTCAGATGAGTGGGTCATTATTTGAGATGGTCATTTAATATGCTGTCACCAAAGAAGTGGGTCAATCTGAAGATAGGGCCAAATCCAATCGTATTAGATGAAGAGATTGCACAACCCTCAAAGAATTCAGCTCTGGAATATGCAAGCATCCTGAGAGCCTCAGATTCTCTGCATGAATCCTGCACCTCCTTGATAACCACCATCCAATGCCGACCTTATAAACCTGTCTTCTTCCAGAGTCTTCCCAGCAGAAACATGCTATTTTTTTTTCCTCTAGAATATGATTAGTTTGTCTGTCAGTGTGGTCTGACAGTCAGGAATGTGGGTTTTGAAGTCCAGCAGACTTGGTTTGCTGCCCAGCTCTTGACATTTGCCAGTTGTAGGGACTTGGATGATTTACTCAGCATCCATGACCCTCATCTATAAAATGGGAGCAGTAACCACACCTACTCATCAGGTGGTTCTGACACTGGAAGGAGAAAATGTGTATAAAGTTCTGTATCAGTAAAGATTCAGTGCAGGAAATAGGAACCACTACAGCTATTTCAAGCATGAAATGAGTTAATTTGGGTATTAGGTATGCTATCTATTATTATGATAATGTCAAAACACACCATTGGTTTAAGACAATGAGCATTTATTTAAATCACGGGTCTGCAGGTCAGAGATTTGGGCTTGGCTTGGCTGAGCTGTTCTTTTGTTCATGGTAGACTCACTCCATGTCTTTCTGTTGAGTGGTGCGTCCGGGTCAAATGTGTAATTCTCCAGTAGGATGGCCCAGGCACTTTCCTGGCAGAGGCAGGGGAACAAAAGGACTTCTTCTTGGGTGATGTTTGCTAGCATCCCATTGGCCAAAGCAAGTTATGTGTTCAGCCCATAGGTGAGGGTTGGGGTAGATAGAAAGTCCACCCAAGGTAGCTGGATGCGAGGGTGAAAAACCATTCTGGTTTTCCAGAGCCTGAGGGGTTTCGAAGGATACAGGACTTTAGTGTTAAAACTGGGACAGTCCTAGACAAACCAGGATGCACTGGGGTCACTGTGTTAGCACATTTATGGAGCAAGAACATGGACACAAGGAGGGTTAAGAATCATAGCCTTGGAGCGCCTGGGTGGCCCAGTTGGTTAAGCGTCTGCCTTCGGCTCA
This sequence comes from Halichoerus grypus, assembly GCF_964656455.1. Classification (NCBI taxonomy): domain Eukaryota; kingdom Metazoa; phylum Chordata; class Mammalia; order Carnivora; family Phocidae; genus Halichoerus; species Halichoerus grypus. The sequence continues at coordinate 129,741,439 of NC_135721.1, read as the reverse complement.
TGTCATGATCCCAAGGTCCTGGGATCGAGCCCCATGTGGGGCTTCCTGCTCAGCGGGATCCTGCTTCTCCCTCTGCCTCTGCCCTTCTGCCCTGCTCATGCTCATTCTCGCTCTCTCTCTCAAATAAATAAATAAAATCTTAAAGAAAAAAGAATTGTAGCTTTATGAAAGGGACTTTGGAGTTGCCTATCAAATCGTTGGAAGGATTGGAAAAGGAACTATTGGTCTAAAAGTCATGGCACTGTTTTTGCTGCTGTTATAGCTTCGGCTATTAGCCCTACCAACTTGGCAACCAGACACTGGAACAGGGCAACAGGCTACCATGGAATCGTCGTGTGGTGCCTGCTTGTGAGCCATCATGGTCACAGGAGGTATCTCCCCCACTCCCACCTTCCAGAGTTCCATGAGGGCAACTGATGAAGACAGCCTAACTCTAACCCAGAGCTCTGATGACAGGAGAACATGGGAAGTATGCCCTTGAGCTTTCCAACCTCCTAGAAGAGGAGAAAGAAATGGAGCACGAGTGGCTCGGTCCACAAAGGCTCACATGAACGTCAGGCTCATGGGGAATGTCACCTGTTGTGGTGCTGGTCAGATTCATTCATATTGAGTCATTCATATGACCTGCTTCGAATCCCTAGGTCTGTAACCCTCTCTCTGGCTCAGCTAAAATTATAGGCAGACAGGTTACCTTCTAAGATACCTGATTCCCAGAAGACTACCCTCAGAAAGGCAGAATCATTATAAAGAAAATGGTTTTTATAGCATTTCAATTCCCAAGGATAACTGGGGAATTTTTAAGAAGGCACATGCCTTTCTTCACCTTGTTTTGCTTTAGGTATTATTGGGTTTTTTTCTTTTCTTTTCTTTTCTTCTTTTTTCTTTTTTTATTCCTCTTCTTCTGAAAATTATCTGGGTATTCTCAGAGTCTGAAAGGTTTTGTTCAGAATCTGGGAGATTTAAATCAGTTCTCATCACTTTAGCCCTGCTGACTTCTTTGTAATCACACATAGTTACAAAATAAATAAGGAAAAAAAGAATGAATTCTGAAAGCATCTGAAATGAGCATCATAGATCTTGGCCTGTATCTGACCTATTCTCAAGGAAGAAAGAAACAACACACCTTTCTTAAGAAGGTCACTTGAGTCTACTGATTTCAAAACACAAATGAGCTGAATTTATTAGGGAAAACTCCGGTTCATTAGAGATAATTTTTCCAAGATACAGTTCCTTAAGAAAAACATACCTTCGCTGTGATTCTAAATCTGTCTCCTGAGAAAATCTCAGATGCCTGCTGATCAGTTTGAATTCTCTGCCGCCTTTAGCTTTCTGGCTGCATGTTAGAAATCATTTTAAATGAATTGAATAAAATTCACAAGTGTTATATGCCAGCAAATGATGAACTCACAGGAAATATGACTCAAATCCACTTTTTGCATTTTGGTTTTTTTCCCCTCATAATAAATAGAAATGAACAAATGTGGCTTTAATGACATCTTGGAGTGAGAGCTTTTATTGATATATTATCAGTCGGAAGCGTGTAATGCTTCAGTGAAGTAAACTCCATTCCGCATATTTATAACCAGATTGAAAAAGGTGTGTTTGTTATTTTGTGTGACACTTCCTAATGATAGTGAAGTTTTGTATATGAAGATATACATGCACCATCATAAAAATGAACAATATTTCAGCTTACAAAATGTTTCTCTGATTGAAGATGTTTTTGTACTTACTTAGTTTCCAATTACTTTTTTAACCTGTGCTCACAAACTTACAAATGCCTTTTCCTCATTCCTGTAAAGTTGTAAACAGATGCTTCCAACAGTGTCAGTTAAAACAAAATGGGGATCTCCTGTTTTAGAGCTGTAAGTCCTTCTCTGGGCAGCTGAGGTTCTTGGTCATTAGCTAATTACTGTCTGTATCAGGTCCAACTCTTTGGGTTGCAAAACACAGGAACAGGCTTAAGAAAAGAGGGGGCCTTGTGGCTCCAGAGTACAGGGCTGGTTTCACACACCGTGGGGTGAAGGTGTTCAGTGATGTCACCAGAACCTTGTATCTCATCGTCGCTCATCTTTGCTTTCTGATTTGTGTTAGATTTCTTTCAAACCAGGGTCCACAAAGTCACAAGATGATAACAATAGCCCCAGAACATACACTCTGTCTCTGCATCTGTCTCTGTCTCTCCCCCTTCTCATCCCCAACCAACTGAAGAAAACACAAGAGTCTGCCTGCTCTTGGCTCAAACTGCTCCCATGCATACTCCTGAACCAACTGGGCGACCAGGGGTGTATTAGCCACCTATTGCTCTGTAACTAATTATGTTTGAAAGCTTAGCAGCTTAAAACAACATTCATTTACTACCTCAAAGTTTCGGTGGGTGAAGGATCCAAGTGTGGCCTAACCAGGTCCTCCAACTGAGCATCCCCAACAGGCTGCAGTCAAGGTGTCAGCCTGCCTCGAGGTTCAGCTGGGGCTGGGTCCGCTTGCAAGTTCACTCAGTGTGTGGGCAGGATGTACTTCTTTGTGGGCTATTGGACTGAGGGCCTTAGTTCTTCCTTGGTTGTTGGGCAGAGGCCACTGTCTGCTCTTTGCCACGAGTGTCTCTCCATTGGGCCGTTCACAATATGGCCGCTGGCTTTATCAGAAGGAGCAAACGAGAGCGGGAGAGAATTGGGGAGGGTATGTGCTATGCTGAGCGCTGTGAAGTGTGGAAGACTGTTGAATCACAGACCTGTACCTCTGAAACAAATAATACATTATATGTTAAAAAAAAAAAAAAAAAAAGAAAGAAGATAGCAGGAAGGGAAAAATGAAGGGGGAGGAAATCGGAGGGGGAGACGAACCGTGAGAGACTACAGACTCTGAGAAACAAACTGAGGGTTCTAGAGGTGGGGGGATGGGTTAGCCTGGTGATGGGTATTAAGGGGGGCACGTTCTGCATGGAGCACTGGGTGTTATGCACAAACAATGAATCATGGATCACTACATCAAAAACTAATGACGTAATGTATGGTGATTAACATAACATAATAATAAAAAAAAAAGGAAAAAAAAAAGACGCAAAGACAGAAAGATAGAATTCGGTTTTCAATCCTAGTCTTGGAAGTAACATCCCATCACTTCTGCCAGTTTTATTCATTATGAACAAGTAAATTAGGAACTAGCCCATACTCAAGAGGAAGGAGTCGCACCAAGGAGTGAATATCAGGAGATGAGATCATGAGAGCTATTCCAGAAGCTGCCTACCACAAAGGATAATTAAATGTGCTGACTGATCTAAATATGAATTTTCCATATCAAGATACAGGCTTTGTTAACAACTGTTTTTGTCTGTATAATGATTTATTGAGTGGATATATCAAAGCTTACTTAACTTTTTTTAATTTAGTAAACTGAATTGTTTATAATAGGTTTTAAAATTTTCTCTGGTATTACAGATAAAACTGTGGTGCGTCTTTCTTTGAAAATCAATTGATAATCATATCCAGGAAATCCAGACTCAAATGCTCACAGGGACATCTGAATGTTGTCCCTCTAATGGGACACTAGTCACTCATGTCCAGCTTCCTGCCAACATGTGGGGAGATGAACCCTGATCTCCTGCTTCTTCAAGCAAAATAGGAAATTCCTATTTGTATATGAACTGTCCTATTGGCTCCACTAAAAACAAAATACACTTGGCCAAACAAAACTGGTCTGCAGGCTGGATTTGATACACCGACTACCATTTGAGACTGACAACCTAGTGGCTGTAATTCGGAAATCAACCCTAAGGGGGAAAAGAAACAGGAAATGGCAAAACTATGGAAATAATAAAAAGATGAGTGGTTGCCAGGGGTTAGGGGAAAGGGAGTGATGAACAAGCAGAGCACTGAAGATTTGTAGGGGAATGAAACTATCTGTATGATACTCTAATGGTGGAGATGTATCATTATACATTTGTCAAAATATGGAGCGTGCCCCACACCAAGAGTGAACCCTGATGTACACCATGCACTCTGGGTGACAATGATGTGTCCATGTAGGTTCATTGTTGCAGCAGGTGTACATTCTGGTGGGGGAGGTGAATAGTGGGGAAAGGCTATGGGTGTGTGGGGGCAGGAAGGGGCACATGGGAACTCTCTGTACCTCCTGCCTAATTTTGCTGTAAACCAAAAACTGCTCTAAAAATATATTTTAAAAAACTGGAAATAAAGGAGTAGGGTTATGTATAATTTTTTTCTCTTTAATTTTCCAAACATCCTTCAACAAGCAAATGGCACAGGCAGCCTTCACTTTGCACAGTAATGCAGGACTATAAAAATGACTTTGCAAGCCAAAACTGTGCAAAGCATTATTAATAATCAGTGGTAAAAATTCTAATCGCTCCATGACCTTTAAAAATGTTTGCCAAAGCATTAAAACTGCCTTACTGTTGCTTATAAATGTATACAAAAATGGGAAAAAAAATAGTACAACTGAAATGTACTTCATACACTATACTTTAATCGTTACAAACATGAGAATGAATGCATCCATGTCTTCGTGAAAGTTAATCAAGTACTTTGAATACTGCCGGTTGGTCTTCTTCAAATTATATATCTTAGGAAACAAAAAGAACATCTTTCCCATGCCTTGGTGAATTGGCATACTGAATTTTAAGTCTGGATCAGCTTCCAACACTTTGATCTTAGTGCTTTCAATGTCATGAACCATCTCTGAGAGTTCATTTCTAAATGTGAAGTTTTTGCCGGCGTCACTTCCTCTGGGACACCTTCCTCCTGCTTGTCACGAAGTTCAAGGTCAACTTCCTCCCCACGAAGTTCCTCTGGCTACACATCTAGAGCCTCTCGAGCAGCAGGGGCATCCACATTCCCGTGCAGAACTGTTTCTCCAACTCCATTTATGTTCAATGCCCTTTTCACTCCCAGAGTCAATTTTCATTTCTTTGCTGTACTTTTATCTTAGTTGGCCAATTTCCTCCTTTGATTGCTCAGGTTCTTGAAATGTCATGTGGGTTTTCCCCTGGGAGACAAGGAGGCACCACCACCACACACTTTGCTGTCTGAGTGTGGACTGCACACAGATGTGCAGAAACCAGTCACCGACAGGCTAAGGAAGGGACAGGATGGGTCCCTGGAGAGGCACACCTCTGCTACCCGTGTGCTGATCCATGGCCTGAAGAGCTAGCAGTGAAGTTTGTACTTCATGCCATTACTCTCAGTTAATGTACCGTGGTAACTCAAAATTGAATCATGTTGTTGGGGGGCTGGTGTTAGTTAACAAAAACATGGTCACTGAAATTTGTGCATAGAAAGACCTGCTGGTACTTCCGTATTGAAAAAACAAACTTTATTATAAAAGAAAATGATTCTTTGCTCCTTTTTTGGTCACAGTCTGAGTCAAGGACTAAAGATAGACTATTGAAGAAGACACACTGCTGGTTGAGTTCAGTTGATTTATGACCCTGGAGACTTCATGGAACATTTCGTAATGCTATTTTGTTCAGACTCCCTGTGAATATGTACATCTGGAGACATATATATTTATGGAAATGATAAATATTTTTTTCTCCCCTACCTTATGTCTAAGTAGGTCATGTTGGCAATATTTTCAGTACTTATTACATTTCAGCCAGTGTATTTCCAAGAGCATGTAGAATGTAGCTGTAGGATACACATGGGTGGTAACAGTGTGTATAGGACTTCAAAGTCCTATAAATATGGCTGTTCTCTGAGAGCTAAACTGGGAAACTAGAACATCATGGATCAAAACAGAGAAATACAAAGTCAACTGAGAAATATAATTTTAAAAGCTGTATGATGCCCTTAATAGATGCAAAATGGATAAAAGTCAATGACTCTTCATGGTTTTTTTTTTAAATAAGAGGAACTTAGCAAAATAACAGTAAAGGGGAAATTCTTTAACAGGGTAAATACCTATAGCAAACATTACTCCTAATGTTGAAAATGCAGAAGAGCTGCTATCAAATCTAGCAACACAACAAGCATGCCCCATCGCTGTTACTGGACAACAGTGGGCCAATGCATTAAGAAAAGAAAAGCAAATAGAGGGATAAGGATTAGAAAGGAAGCAATCACCATCATCATTTGCAGCAGACAAGGTCATCGATAAGGAAAATAGAGATTCAACAAATGATCACAACTAAGAGAAAAGTATACAAATTCGCTAAATATCAGATGGACATCTAAAATACCCTAGACACTACAGAATGGCTAAAATTAACAAGTCAGAAAACGACAGATGTTGGCAAGGATGCAGAGAAAGGGGAGACCTCCTACACTGTTGGTGGGAATGCAAGCTGGTGCAGCCACTCCGGAAGACAGTATGGAGGTTCCTCAAAAAGTTGAAAATAGAGCCACCCTACAACCAAGCAATTGCACTACTGGGTATTTACCCCAAAGATACAAATGCAGTGATTCAAAGGGGTACATGCACCCCAATGTTTATAGCAGCAATGTCCACAATAGCCAAACTATGGAAAGAGCCCAGATGTCCATCAACAGACGAATGGATAAAGAAGATGTGATATATATATATACAATGGAATATTAAGCAGTCATCAAAAAAAAAAAAAAAACGAAATCTTGCCATTTACAACGACGTGGATGGAACTAGAGGGTATTATGCTAAGCGAAATAAGTCAATCAGAGAAAGACAAATATCATATGACCTCACTGATATGAGGAATTCTTAATCTCAGGAAACAAACTTAGGGTTGCTGGAGTGGTGGGGGGTGGGAGGGATGGGGTGGCTGGGTGATAGACATTGGAGAGGGTATGTGCTATGGTGAGCACTGTGAATTGTGTTAAGACTGATGAATCACAGACCTGCACCTCTGAAACAAATAATACATTGTATGTTAAAAAAAGAAGAAAGAAGAAGAAGATAGTAGGAAGGGGAAAAATGAAGGGGGGAAATCGGAGGGGGGAGATGAACCATGAGAGACTATGGACTGTGAGAAAAAAACTGAGGGTTCTAGAGGGGAGGGGGGTGGGTGATGGGTTAGCCCAGTGATGGGTATTAAGGAGGGCATGTACTGAATGGAGCACTGGGTGTTATATGCAAACAATGAATCGTGGAACACTACATCAAAAACTAATGATGTAATGTATGGTGATTAACATAACATAATAAAATAAAATTTAAAAAAGAAAAAAACTAATGATGTAATGTATGGTGACTAACATAACCTAATAAAATAAAATTTAAAAATAAAATAAAATAAAATGCCCTAGACACAAGAAATAATCAATTAGAAAATTTAAGGGAAGCATCAAGGTGATCCCTAAGCTAGCAAAGCTGGAGGGAACCAGGTTGAAGGTATTAACACAGATAAGCTATCTTGTGGATACTCAGGGGACTAAGTAAGTCATGAATTCAGGAACAATGAGAATCACAGAGGACAATATGAGTGAAGCCCCAGAAAACCCTATCTTAATATGCAGATACCTGATATAATTACCAACAATGCCAATACTGTGAGACCAGTTAGTATCTGGAGTCATTACACTTCCTAATCATATATAACTAAATCACCTGAGGCCACCCCATCTTTCAAGATTTCAACAAATTTGCATTGTGCCCATTGTTTAACAGTCCTTGGGAGTCCAGTGCTACCTGGCGATTTATCAAGTTCAACTGATGGTGGTCCATAGGCCGAACCAGAGTTTTTTGAGCCCATTAGCAAAGAATCATACCTTTCCAGGAAGGTAGCCTTACCCAGGGCCCAAATCCTCTCCTTTTACTGAAAGTCAAGAATAAGATGTCCATAGATTTCCTATGTATTGTTTGCTACAAATGCCTTTGAGATAATTTGACCATTTTAGCCATATCCCCTCACCCCAGAAAAAAAAAAAAACATATTCATGAAAATATTGTATGTATTTCCGGGGGGTACACAGACTTTCCGAAGCCTAGTCAAGAGACTGAAGATTAAGCACCCCTGCTCTGCAGTATGTGGTACATCTCCTCCTAGATGCATCAGTGTTCATCACAGTGGTTCAGATTAAAGAAGCCCTTCCCGGGCGCCTGGGTGGCTCAGTTGGTTAAGCGACTGCCTTCGGCTCAGGTCATGATCCTGGAGTCCCGGGATCGAGTCCCGCATTGGGCTCCCTGCTCAGCAGGGAGTCTGCTTCTCCCTCTGACCCTCCCCCCTCTCATGCTCTATCTCATTCTCTCTCTCAAATAAATAAATAAAATCTTTAAAAAAAAAAAAAAAAAGAAGCCCTTCCCATCGACTGCCTGGGCTTGTATCTCTGCTTGGTCCTTAATTACCTGTGTGACCTTAATTATATTACTTAAACTTGCTGGGCCTCAGTGATATTATTTGCAATGGGGATCTTCATCGTCCTTACCTCACTGGGTAGTTATGAGGATGAAATAAGACAAGATAAGGAAAGCTGTTGGCACACTGTCTCATGTCATGAATGATCAACAAATGTTAGTTATTACTATTTTACTATTTTTTAAATTTTTTATTGTTATGTTAATCACCATACATTACATCATTAGTTTTAGATGTAGTGTTCCATGATTCATTGTGCATAACACCCAGTGCTCCATGCAGAACACACCCTCCCCAATACCCATCACCAGGCTAACCCATCCTCCCACCCCCCTCCCCTCTAGAACCCTCAGTTTGTTTTTCAGAGTCCATCGTCTCTCATGGTTCGTCTACCCCTCCGATTTACCCCCCTTCATCCTTCCCCTCCTGCTATCTTCTTTTTTTTTTTTCTTAACATATATTGCATTATTTGTTTCAGAGGTACAGATCTGTGATTCAACAGTCTTGCACAATTCACAGCGCTTACCAGAGCACATACCCTCCCCAGTGTCCATCACCCAGTCACCCCATCCCTCCCACCCCATCCCCCACTCCAGCAACCCTCAGTTTGTTTCCTGAGATTAAGAATTCCTCATATCAGTGAGGTCATATGATACATGTCTTTCTCTGTTTGACTTATTTCGCTCAGCATAATACCCTCCAGTTCCATCCACGTCGTTGCAAATGGCAAGATCTCATTCCTTTTGATGGCTGCATAATATTCCATTGTATATATATATACCACTTCTTCTTTATCCATTCATCTGTCGATGGACATCTTGGCTCTTTCCACAGTTTGGCTATTGTGGACATTGCTGCTATAAACATCAGGGTGCACGTACCCCTTCAGATCCCTACATTTGTATCTTTGGGGTAAATACCCAGTAGTGCAATTACTGGATCGTACGGTAGCTCTATTTTCAACTTTTTGAGGAACCTCCATACTGTTTTCCAGAGTGGCTGCACCAGCTTGCATTCCCACCAACAGTGTAGGAGGGTTCCCCTTTCTCCGCATCCCCGCCAACATCTGTCATTTCCTGACTTGTTAATTTTAGCCATTCTGACTGGTGTGAGGTGGTGTCTCATTGAGGTTTTGATTTGGATTTCCCTGATGCCGAGCGATGTTGAGCACTTTTTCATGTGTCTGTTGGCCATCTGGATGTCTTCTTTGGAAAAATGTCTGTTCATGTCTTCTGCCCATTTCTTGATTGGATTCTTTGCTCTTTGGGTGTTGAGTTTGACAAGTTCTTTATAGATTTTGGATACTAGCCCTTTATCTGATATGTCATTTGCAAATATCTTCTCCCATTCTGTCAGTTGTCTTTTGGTTTTGTTGACTGTTTCTTTTGCTGTGCAAAAGCTTTTTATCTTGATGAAGTCCCAATAGTTCATTTTTGCCCTTGCTTCCCTTGCCTTTGGTGATGTTTCTAGGAAGAAGTTGCTGCGGCTGAGGTCGAAGAGGTTGCTGCCTGTGTTCTCCTTTAGGATTTGGATGGACTCCTGTCTCACATTGAGGTCTTTCAACCACTTTGAGTCTATTTTTGTGTGTGGTGTAAGGAAATTGCCCAGTTTCATTCTTCTGCATGTGGCTGTCCAATTTTCCCAACACCATTTGTTGAAGAGACTGTCTTTTTTCCATTGGACATTCTTTCCTGCTTTGTCAAAGATTAGTTGACCATATAGTTGAGGGTCCATTTCTGGGCTCTCTATTCTGTTCCATTGATCTATGTGTCTGTTTTTGTGCCAGTACCATACTGTCTTGATGATGACAGCTTTGTAATAGAGCTTGAAGTCCAGAATTGTGATGCTGCCAGCTTTGCTTTTCTTTTTCAACATTCCTCTGTACTATTTTACTATTAACTATCTTGTGAGACTGCTTTGTTTTAGCTTTTTAAGATAAATACACTTTATAATCTACACCAGAGTTTTTAACCTTGGCACTACTGATTTTGGGGGCCAGATAATTCTTTGTTGTGGGAGCTGTCCTGTGCATTGAAGGATGTTTAGCCATATCCCTGGACTCTACCCACTAGATGCCAGAAACACCCCCACATTTGTGACAGACAAAAATGTCTCCAAACATTCACATATGTTTCTTGGTGGGTAAAATCACCCCTAATGGAGAATCACTGTTTTATACTGATGAAATGGATATTTTGAGATTTTTTTTCTTATGGCAGAGGCAAAAGTAATCATAATATTTAAAATGTTACCATTGCTCATGAAAAGGCAATAAGTCCAAAAACTTGTACACAAAATGGAGAAGAAAAGGCTCTGAGTAAGGAAAAGGAGTGACTGTGTGAATGAGGATGGGGAGTCCCAAGGCTCAGTACACGCATGTGGGCAAAGGAGATTAACAGGAAGCGTAAGAGTTTGGAAAGATACAGAGGAAAAATAAATTTTGGCAGTGCAATGAATACATTGGAAACTCAGGGAAAAAAAATATATAGTTTAGCCTAGAGAATACACAACATGAGTAACACCTGGAAGGAGTCAACAGAGACTGGAAATGAAAAACAGAGAGAGGAAATGAAGAAAAGGACCCTACGGATTCCATGAGAGGTCAACACCACTGATTCATGATAAGACAGGATCATTTTATATGGAATTAAAGAGCAGAGCCCAGGGTTAAGAAATCCTTGGAAAAGGACCAAGGCCAAGGATGGGTTGAGACCCCGAGCATCAGCCTTTTAAAAGACTAACATGGTGTACCCATTTCTGAAACAGATAAATTATTATCTTGTGTATATGTGGTCCACATGCTGTCGTCAAGCTGTTTTACATTCTCAGCAAATAAATTTGTGGAGGCTCAAAGTCTCTCTGAAAAAAAGAGTAGCTCAGAGAAGTTAAGATTCAGCCTGGTCATACATCAGGTGCATGGTTCTGTGTTCTATGTTCCCCTTCCTTTGGGTGGTGGCAGCAAAAACTTAATTGTCACTTCAATGTTGATGTTGGTAATGTGAACCTACTGAGCACTTTCAAGCATTTTCCATATGTCCAGCTAAATTTTTCACATGTCTTTTTCCCAATTAATCCCCACAACAGCCTTCTGAGGTAGCAAGCATTATAATCCCCACTCCACAGATGAGAAAACCAAGGTTTTGAGAGGTTAAATGTTCCAAGGCTGCACAGCTAGTAAGCAAGGACTTAATGCCCAGAAGACAGTAGCCAACACTCTTCTCTTGGTTCCTGTACTGTATTCTCTTGAGCACTCATAGAGAGGGATAGGGTCCTGAATTCACTTCGACTCAGTGTCTTCAATAGACTAAGGGGTAAACAGACTAAGAATGCTCTACTCTATGTGGCTCTACTTTATGGAGAATTTATTTTTTATTGCACTAATATTTCACTGTACAGTGAATGGTGACCTACATATGTTAGTTGTGTCACTAAGGTGATAGGGCAGAGGAGGAGGGAAAAGAATTCAGCAAGGGGTAAGAGTGCTGATTTGCATCAACAGTTCCCTCTATCATGACTGAAACCAATCCACAGAATATTTATTGACTGTGTGCTGCACTCTATACCAGCTATGCCCATGAAAATTGTTTTACTTACACAGACATAAAAAATTTCCAAGTTGGCATCACTATCCACATTGCTCAAAAATTAAACCAAAGTAACCTGGCCATCAAAAGAGGGAGCTAAGACTCAAACCTAGTTTCAACTGACTCCAGAGTCTAAGGTTTTCCCATCAGAGCAAAACAAACACATTAAAAATCAAGAATCTTATGCTCTGACATCTTTTCTGTGTCTCCCAATTTTTTGCCATGTGTGACCAATTAGCACAGTTGGCTAGAACATGGTGCTAATGAGGCCAAGGTCGGGGGGTTAAATTCCCTCATGGGCTGAAACTTGATGCTTCCTTCCCAGAGTCACAGGCTGTGGCCTGCACCACAGCTGGTCCCCTCCTAGGAGCACTGCATTGGTCGTTAAGTGCAGTTGAGAAACCTTCGATGAACCACGGTAACTCCATCCGCACTGTTGGATCAACCCAGAACACACGCCATACTGACGGCATGACTATTCACAGAAATAAAGACCAATGTTGTTATTAGTTGCATAAATTAACAATTTTTGCCTACATTCAATAAAATTTAACTTCACTCTTTATGGATCAATGGAGCTGTGACTTCACTTTTAAAAACTCATGTACATTAAGAAAAATACTAAAATTTTGAGATATTGAATGACATGTGCAGTAATACCTCAATTACTTAAATTCATGAGGAAATGAGTTATTTTGTATATGTAAATTATGTTAAGATAATGGAAGTGTCTCCTTAGTACCAAGACATTTTCGTATTACAAATTTTGATGGAAATCTTTCTAAATGGAATTCACATCTTCCTGCCTTCTCAAATTGGAGACATAGAACATGATTTATCCTAGATATCTGTTATTTACAAGAAACACATTTAAACAAAAGTGATTCTTTTTAATTGAAAATGAAGGGATGGGAAAAGAGATAGCAACCAGGAAAGTCAATGTTAACACCAGACAAGGTGGAATTTAAGTTTAAAGTAAGAACAAGATAAAGAGGAATATAATGTAGTGATAGAAGACATTTCTCCAAAGAAAATGCAATAATCAATAACCATGTGCACCAAATAATAGGATATCTTCACTGAGTCCCAACTCCCTGTGCCTTCTTGCTATTCCTCAAACAAGCCAAAGTGGTTTCTGACTCAGAGCCTTTGTGGCTTTGCGGCCAAAGTGAATTCCTGCCTGGAGTTGCATTCCCATTTCATTGGGTTCTCTGTCCAAATATTACCCACCTACTGAGGACTGACCACTCTCTCTGATTTGTCATTCATGATTCTAAGATTTTGAGTTGTTCAATAGCTGATCCCCTATGCATAGGAGCTTATACTGCTGTGAGAAAAATTAAAGATACCCCGAGCCCTGAATCCACCTATGCTCAATTGCATTAGATCCCTAAGAAGTGTCTACTCATCTCAGAATCCTCTAAGCGAACATAATCTTCATTACCAGCCAAGACTTTAGATATAAAACCTCATAGAAGGGGCACCTGGGTGGCTCAGTCGTTAAGTGTCTGCCTTCGGCTCAGGTCATGATCCCAGGGTCCTGGGATCGAGTCCCGCATCGGGCTCCCTGCTTGGTGGGAAGTCTGCTTCTCCCTCTCCCACCCCCCTGCTTGTGTTCCCTCTCTCGCTATATCTCTCTGTCAAATAAATAAATAAAATCTTTTTAAAAAATAAATAAAATAAAATAAAACCCCGTAGAAGGAAAAAGCCCACAGACTCCCTTGGCTCCTCTTCTCAGTTGCCAATCCTGACTAAGTTCTCATCACCCTAAGCATAAGAAAAGTCACAGAAAAATGAATGCAATGAAAAAAATCATAATTCTTTCTGTATTACTTTCCTGTGATGGTTGTGACAAATTACCTACAAACCTGATGGCTTAAGACAACAGAAATGTATTCTCCCACAGTTGTAGAGGCCAAAAGTGTGAAATCAAGATGTCAGTAGGTCCATGATCCCTTCAGAGGCCTAGGTGACAGTCTGTCTGTTCCTTTACCTCTCACAGCTTCTTGTGGCTGCCAGAAATTCCATGGATGGAGGCCATACAACCTCAATCTCTGCCTCATCTTCCCGCTGCTTTCTCGTGGGGGTGTGTTGGGGTGTGTGTGTGTGTGTGTGTGTGTGTGTGTGTGTGTGTGTGTGTGTGAAATTCCCTCCAAGCCTCTCTTGCCAGGATATTTGTGATAGCCCACAAATGGATAATCCAGAATGATCTCATCTCAAGACCCTTAACTTAATCACATCTGCAATGATCCTTTTTTCCAAATAAGGTAATATTTACAGGTTTCAGGAATTTGAACCTGATATTTTTGGTGCCATGATTCAGCCCACTATACCTTCTAACTCCAGGGGCACATTTGCATGACTTTTCCCTTGAACTCTACTGTCTTCTAGGTCTTCTAGGTTTTCCAATGGTAGGAAGCTCCTTTATAAATGGTAGGCATTCCTGAGTCTATCCATGCATAATGGCCATGTAGCATTCCAGGCAAGAGAAGCAATGGAGGGAAGTTAATAAAAGATAAAATGATGATCCCAAAAGAGTAAGCATGCCCTAAAAGGAGAAACGATAGCTAAAATGCCTTTTCTCATCACTTGCTCTTCCCACAAGAAAACTCCAGTCTCAGTGTCTGGGCCACACTATGGCCTTGTCTGATATGATAGAGATGAGAAAAAAATCCCCTTCAGGATTGATCTGCAGAGGAGGAAGCCCTGAGAGCCACCAGCACATGACAGCAAGTCTTCTAATCAAGTCTGGTATCCTATTCAGCTGAGCCTGAATGCAGCCTTGGGATCCTGCTCAACACTATGCTCTGAGAGCTATCCCATCCATCAAAATTGTCACATGCAATGAAATGCCTTTGCCTTAGCCATCTTGGAAATTATCTTCTGTGACTGTCTAAGTCCCCCATATACCATTTCTTAATTCACTCATTCAGCAAATATTTATAGACCACCAACTATGGGCAAATATTATGTAAGTGCTAATGATATGGTGATGGGCAGACCAGGCTTAGTCCCTGCCCTCATGGACTTACCATCTAGCAGGGAAGAGACATTCATTAAAAAGTAATAAATGCCAATTTAAGATTGCAACCATGACAGTTGCTCCGAATGGATTCTCTGTAGTAAGAGCCTATAATGGGAGATTTAAACCAATCAGAAAGTCAAGAAAGGGTTCCATGGGAAGTGATTCTTGTGTAGAGACCTAAGAATGGACAGGAATGCACCAGGGGGAAGTGACAGAGGTAGACAATGTGCAAAGGTCCTACCCCAGGAGAAAGCACAGAGAGCGGGAGCGAGAGCATCTTTTTAGGTCATTTTTAAAGTCTTTCTTCAGTTGCTTGTTTAATAATCTTAAGAGCAATAGGGCGCCTGGGTGGCTCAGTTGTTAAGCACCTGTCTTCAGCTCGGGTCATGATCCCAGGGTCTGGGATTGAGCCTCACATCAGGCTCCCTGCTCAGCGGGAAGCCTGCTTCTACCTCTCCCACTCCCCCTGCTTGTGTTCCCTCTCTCACTGTGTCTCTCTCTGTCAAATAAATGAATAAAATCTTAAAAAAAAAGAGAGAGAGAGAGAGAGCACTGAAGAGCCATTGAAGGGTTTGCACAGGGACCTGGCATAATTAGATTTGTGTTTCACAAAGATGATCCTCTAGAGAGTGATTTTAAAAAAGGCCAGGGGTGAAACCAATGGGCATCTGGAGGTTCTCAGAGTCTAAGACATCAAAATGGTGCCTTGGACCAGAGAAGTGGTGGTGGTAGAGATGAGAACAACAAATCAGTGTAGGAGAGACTCAAAACATGAAATTGGCAGGACACCATGAACTTGGAAAAGGGGTGGCAGAAAAAGAGGTCTCAAGACTATGACTAAGACTAGACTTCCAGGTTTTTGAATAGGAATTTCCCATTCCTTAAGAGAAAACACTGACAGAACACTAGGTTGGAGGAAAGGGGTAGGGGGAGTTGTATTATGAGACTGACTTTGGACATACTGGGTTTGGAGATTCCTCTGAAATTCTAGGTATCCCAAAGCTGACGTCAAGGTGATTTAATGAGTCTAGCACTCAAAGGAACTCATGAGATAGGTCTAGGCTAGAGATATCTGTGCATGAGTCATCTGGGTTCAGGGAATAATGGAGCTGTAGGCGAGAAGGATCCTGCTTATGTAGGGTCTGAAGTTTATACAGTTTGGAGACCCAAACTAAGAATAATAATACAAGAATACAAAATTAGGCACAGAAGTGAATATTTATGAAATAAGAAACCATTAATTTTATTTTATTTTTTTAAGATTTATTTATTAGAGAGAGAGAGAGAGCATGCAAGTAGGGGGAGGGGCAGAAGGAGCAGGAGACAAGCATACTCCCTGCCGAGTGGAGAGCCCGACACTGGGCTCGATCCCAGGACCCTAAGATCATGACCTGAGCTGAAATCAAGAGTCGGACACTTGACCAACTGAGCCACCCAAGCGCCCCAATAAACCATTAATTTTAAAAAGCTGAAAATACCACAAGTGTCACAAGATCCAGGAAAATAATATAATGGTTCTTATTAATTCACTGCCTGATGTACCTCTATAATAAATCTCTTTTCCACAATTTTAGGCTGTATACCATTTGATAGCCTTTCTTTTTTTTTTTTTAAAGATTTTTATTTATCTGACAGAGACACAGCAAGAGAGGGAACACAAGCAGGGGGAGTGGGAGAGGGAGAAGCAGGCTTCCCACCGAGCAGAGAGCCCGATGTGGGGCTCGATCCCAGAACCCTGGGATCATGACCTGAGCCAAAGGCAGTCGCTTAACCAACTGAGCCACCCAGGCGCCCAATAGTCTTTCTTATAACAATAATTTTTTAACATTTTCCATTAAAAAGTCATGTAATTCAGACCTTTCTCTAACACAGTTAATTGAAATTGGTTTCATACCACTGGATAATTGGGATACATAACACATGTGACTCCAAATACAGATGTACTTGCCTTCATAATACTGCTCCAGGTTTATGCCCTACAATTTGAGAACTATGGTAAATTTTATTTGGCATCACTTTTTAAAAATAATAAAAATCTCCAGTGCTTTTAAAATTGTATACAGTATACTATCAAGTGTATTCAGGTAGGAAAGAAATTCTGTTGTGTCATGCATCAATGAGAAATTAATCCTCTGCTTCAATTTATACATTTGATGCTGGAGAAATTTCACATGGACTGGCTTCTGGCTCCATATATTTTAAACCTTGTATCTCCTCCACTACCCACATACATCTAGTGCTGAGTGCCTAGGAAATCCTCATATCCCTATAGAACCTCTAGCTTATACCTTTGTATCACTGTGCTGGGGAAGACGGCAAAGTGGGCATTAAGAATAGTCTGCAAGCCATTCCAGAATATTGAGCAATAAGTAGTACAACGAGCCGTAACTTAACTATACAGATGATGACCTAGAACCACATAGTATATTCCACTAAACCCAAGTTAAATGAATTCCCAGGTCTTTCCCTTAGCCATATCCAAAAACTGCCAGTAGCCACCTACATTTGCAAATTGGACAAAAACACATGGTCACGTGAGTGTATTGTTATGGTGCCTCCCAGGTCCTTGGAAGAGCTGGTACAAGTGAATGAGAGGCTTTAGCTCTATCACCTTCACAGAAAATCCATCTCCCTTTCTAGGTTTGTATGAGATACCTCTAGAGCAAGGCTTCTCCACTCTGGCACTACTGATGTTTGAGGCTAGATCATTCTTTGCTGGGGGTGGGGTGGTTCTGTGCCCTGTAGGATGTTTAGCAGCATCCCTGACCTCTGCTCACTCAATACCAGTAGTACCTATCCCTGCCCCACTAGGGATACCCAAAATGTCTCCAGATATTGCTAGATACACCCCGAGGGGCAACACTGCCCCCTGTTGAAAATCACTGGTCTAGAGAAAAGAGTTCAGAGAAAGAGTGATTCATTCATTTAATGGACACTTGCTGGATACCTGCTATGTTTAAAGCCCTATGGAAAGTTGCTTTGCACAAGCCCATGGTGCAAGTGGGAAGACAGATGATGAACAATAAATTTCATAGACTGCAGTAAGGGCCATAAGGAAGGTCTCAAAGACACTGTGAGAATCCAAGACAAAGCTCCTTTCTACTTCCCAAGGCTAGTGGGGGAATCATGAGGATTATAAAAGATGAGATTATCCTGCATCTATTCCATCAAAGCATTTCTTGACGTTGGCAAGAAGCTGAACATATATGGGGAATTACAGGAAACACTTCAATAAACCACAACAGTCAGTATTTACAAATCTTGGTCAAGGAACTTTGAGGAAGTGTGTTAATCATAACCAGGTGGAGGAATCCATCTGCTTTCCTTGTATTCTGGCAGTTATGTTCCTTACGCTATGCCAGCCACACTCATATTTGAAGTCTACAAATACCATAGATTGAATCATTCCTAGGAGATGTTGACAATTTTATTCATAGACGATTTGCCACAAGGGTTTATCCCAGCCAAATGGAGGGAGGTGGGGGAGAGGCTAAATCAATAAGAATTTAGCTTGTGAACAGCACTACATATAAATTAAAAAAAAAAAAAATACTCACCTGCTTTGACACAAATCATTCCTCTGGAACTCTTGCAATAACCCTGGTATTGTTCTTGCCCTATTGTATCTTTCCCCCCAATCAATTACAAAACCTATTGACAACAAAATAAAAGAACTCCAGGGTACATCAAAAATCAACGCCTGTTTCACTCCAAGTGTCGTGTCCCTCTCAAATGTATTTGTTCACGGAAAGCCTCGGAACAGACAAATGTCCCTTTGCCGGGTTGTTTGTGTTTCCATAAAATTAGTAATTGGAGACGGAATGTCACTAATTCCCATTTCTCTGCTTGAAAGTTACTGCAGGGTCCTTTATCAACTTGAACACCATGTAACCGCTTGGCAGATATGAGCTAACCCACTAGCTCTCCTTTGATTGCACGTAATCACAGGAGGCCCTTAAAAAAGTGTTCCTTTAATCTTCCTTTATCATCACTCTTTATTTTGCTGATTTTACCTTAATTTGGCCATTCAAACCTCTTCTGGAGGGTGCTCCATGGCCCTCACATGGATTAATTATTCCATTATTGCAATAATTTCCACTTATATAGTGCTTGATCATTAAAAATTCATTTTGATATTGGCAAGAAGTAATTTAACATTGTGGTTTTAAAGTGGTGTTTCCTCAAAATTTACTAGAAAAATAACATATGCTAATGCATTGAACCCATAATTCCAGGATCTCACTGCTAGGGGTGAGGTTAAACTTACTTAAATTTTTTTTTTAAATCAGGAAAATAATAATGCAAATGTCTCACGGAAGAGCAAAACTCATTGAGGAGGGTGTGGAGCAATGACCTTTCAGAGATCCCAGCTAACAGCCAGGCCTTTGGGGCTGAAGAGTCTAGACTGGCACCTGCTCCTATTACCTGCTGGGGCTCAGGGTTCTTGTCTCTGAAATGGGGCGAATCCCATCCACAGTGTTGTAGTGAGGATTAAAGTGGACAATCTGTGTAGAGAGTTCAACACCGTGCCTGATACAGAACCACACTGGAAACTTCAGGTCAAGGAAAAAGCTATTCGTGTGCCGTGTAATTTCACACACCTAAGCACACGCATGTGTGCTGCCATTGCCATTGTAACTGAACAGAGAGGCTGGTTCTATAAGATAACCAAATTAGCAGGCTTTCCCACCCACAGATTGACCAATTATTCATTGGGAGAAAAAAGTCTGCATCAGTTCAGTCAAAACAGGTCCAGCATTAGCTGGTTGGTTAGTTAACTGATTAGTTATTTAGCTAATTGGCTAATTAGTTACTTACGTATAAGACTTTACGTATAAAAAAAATCTCAGCACTATTGACATCGGGGGCTGAATAACTCTTTGCTGTGGGGTTGCTCCCATGAATCGCAAGATGTTAGCAGCATCCCTGGCCCCCACCCACTCCGCGCCAAGAGCACCCAGCCACCCACCCCTAATTGTGACAACAAAAAATTCTCCAGATATTGTCATGTGTCTTCTAGATTGAGAATTATTGCTCTAGACCAAACCTCCAAATGGCTTATATTGGCACTAATATAATTGGGCCACCTTGGGGAAAAGGACTCTTAGGAAACTTTACGTACGGCACATTGAGGAAATTTAACTGTTAGATTAACCCCTTTGAGGCCATCTGCAGCAAGGATTTTCACAATTCTTTGAGGTCCGCAGTCATATTTATGTTTTGATTTGATCTGTTGATGGCTATCAGGGCCTCAAGGCCTCCCTGCTCTATCTGGGCTTCACCAGGATCTAGAATTCTAAAATCCATAATGGCGAGTTCCAGTAGCGTGTTCATCACTGAGCTCATGAGTTTAAGTTTCAGGACCCAGATTCCTCTACCACAGGGCCACCTGACTCAAGGTATTGGAGACGTAAATTTTCGTCTTGACATAGGTGACCCGTGATCATATTGAGGACACATGGCTTCCTAGGATAGCAACAGTGGCTTCTAGAAAGATGGTAGCCAAATCTTTAGTTTTGAAAGTTATTAATCTTTACATGAAATTCCTACTCAGTGGCAGGGGGAATATTAGTTTTATTTAATTTCATTCAAATTACACTACAAAAAAAAAAAAAACAATTAAGGTGAGTAATTATGAAAGTAAGGTCAACTCGATTTCCTATAATAATGTTTTTTGTTACCAGGCTCATTATTGCTAATTCTTTTCATAATCTTTGCCATCCAACCTCATTTGTTTCATTTATAAGTGGCAAGAAATGCACATCATCGAACGGCAATGAAATCAAGACAGCAACATGTCACTTGGGTGATCTCTGGAGAAAGTAATTATTGTCTATAGTTAACCTTTTAGGGAAAAACTCGACTGCATATTCCCAGTGTAGGTGTTACATTTGTCAAAGTAAAGTTTTCCTCTTCTGATTTTTTGTCATACATCCTGGCTTGAGAAGGTAGATGCTTTTGCCAAAAGTTGAAGTTTTATCCTGCTGTTCTGAATACTTATAAACCAAATGAAAAAGCACTCAAGGAGGTTTTAAACGGGCTTTTAGTGGAACCCAAAACACACACACACCACACATACACACACCCACGAATTTTTAAATATGCAAAAATTCATCTCGTTTAGACTACTGTTTAAAAAAAAAAAAGATCTTTCATGTTCATTCCTGAGACACTCATATTTGAGATCCTCAGGATTTAATTTGCCCCCATTACTGTACTTTGAACCTGTATTGTTTGACTTTATAAAGAATCTCAGAATTGTTAGTAAAAAAAAAAGCCCTCATCTACTTTAAAGACCTCATGTCATAGAATTGACATTCCACTGCTAGAAATCTCCTCTAACCACAA
This sequence comes from Halichoerus grypus, assembly GCF_964656455.1. Classification (NCBI taxonomy): domain Eukaryota; kingdom Metazoa; phylum Chordata; class Mammalia; order Carnivora; family Phocidae; genus Halichoerus; species Halichoerus grypus. The sequence goes on along the minus strand of NC_135721.1, from coordinate 129,720,195 downwards.
GGTGGGCAAACGTTTGAATGATCAACACCCTGGCCATAGTGGCTTTAAGTAATTTTAAAGAATATCCCTCGTTTTGCTGATCACTAAAGAAACAGTCAAGAACAAATACACATAGTCCCTGTGATCTTAGACCCAGCAACATATAATTGCAATAAACATACAAAAAATAAAAGTATAATTCCCAATTATGAGAAGCACATTCAAAGCAATGGACAGCATCTTCGTCAGCTCAGGCTGCGATCACAAATACCCACTGACTGGGGGTCTTAAACAACAGACATTTATTTCTCGCAGTTCTGAGGCTGGAAGTTCAAGAGCAGGGGGTCAGCATGGCAGGTTCTAGTAAGAGCCCTCTTCCTGAATTCAGATGGCCTCTTTCTTGCTGTGTCCTCACAAGAAGGAGAGAGAGAGAGTGCTTGGTTTCTTCCTCCTTTTCTAAAGACACCAATACTGCCAAAGGGGCTCTACCCTCATGATCTCAGCTAAACCTAGTTACCTCCTCAAGGCCTCACCTCGAAGATCATCACATTGGCGATAAAAGCTTCAACATGAATTTCGAGGAGACATAGACATTCAAACCACAGCAGGCAGTTTAAAGGAATAGAGAAAAATTGAGGAGTGGAGAGGCCAGTCAGACCCCCCATATTCTCTTGGCCCACTCGTAATGCCACCTGCAGCCTGGGGGCCGTTCCCTCACACACCAATGATTTCCTCCCTCTAGCCTCTCTTTGTTGTAGGGCTTTCTCTGATATGACATCATACTCAGCCCACAGCAGCAGAGACCAGAAGTGCCAGATAATTAACATCTCTGGGAGTGACCCTCAATTGGGGGGCATTGGTGGATAACTATCCCGGCTTCCTGTCCCATTAATGGGACAACTCTGAGGAGGTCCCACACAGTCTACCAGACACACCAGTGGGACTGAGTTGCCTACACATTAACATCACCTGTAACTGACTCTCCCCTTTCCTTATTCCTTTCCTGGGACTGATTCCTGGAATCACCTCCCAAATAAAGTACTCAGGTCTGCCTGTGGGGAACCTACACAAAGATCAGGATCTACTGTGAGAAGGTAAACTTCCACTTGGTCCATGAAGGAAGAGAAGCAGCTCTCTCTGAGAGCACCTGGGGGAAAAGTATTTCATGGAAGAAGAAGCAACAGCATAAGCAAAGGCCCTGAGGTAGGGAGGAGCAGTTACACTGGAGCGCCTGAAAGGAGCCAACATGGCAGAATTACAGTGAGCAGCATGACATGGGCTGAAGCCCAGGCAGGGACCAGACCAAGCAGAACCTGGTAAGCCATAGGAAGGAGTTAGGGCTGTGTTTTAATATGTCTCCACTTGACAATGGAGAACCTCAGCATTAGAGACGTTATAGTAAAAAAGTGAATGGTGAGTATATTTGAGCAAGAATTTAACACAGGGAGATTTGAATACAGAGCCAATATTTTCAACCACTCTTCTACTAAAGCTGATGCTAAAATAACCTAAACCAGTGTTTTCCTCCTGGATTACCCCAGGCTGGTGACCTTCTTTGCACACCTTCCTGACAACCATCTCTGCTTAGTCCCACTACTGATATGACAGATAATGAACTCCGTTTCTCATAGCAGCTGGAAGAGCAGTGCACCTGCATTCCTAGCCAGTTTCTGGCACATCCTTTTGCAGCATCAAGATATATAGCCTCCGTAAATTTTCAGAGACATATTAACGTTCACCTCCATAATGCCTTAATTGTACAGAAACCATTAGACAAGAGTGTTAAGGTGACAAAGGGACCCATGCAAATGGTAAAGAAAGAGAGCAAGATGCCTAAATTAAAAGGGGTGAAGGGTCCAGGACAGTCTTTCATGGGGGAAAAGATTCATGGAGATTCGCTGTCTTAACAAGAATGGACTGCCTCATAAATTACCTCAATATGATGCCAGTAAGTCAAGGGGAACTTTTTTAAAGTAGGAATTTGCGAAAGGTTAAATTAAAATGAAAGCTGAACAATTATTTTTGTCCTCCTGCCTAGCAGGGCTTCTGCTAATGTTTGTGTACAGAAGTGATAACGGCAGGATACTTCAAAGCCTTTTCAGGGAAAATCATATCATTGGTGAGAAAGGATTTGATTTTGTAAAAAGCTTATATTGTAAGTGATATTGAAAATAAAGAGACAAGATTGCATGAGCTAAGTGCTTTATTTTTGTTAGTGCTGGTGGGGTTCCGCAGATCCTCATCATGCTTGTAATTGGGGTTTTAAAAGTGGGAATAGAGGAGTGTTTTCCATTGTCTTTGAAGATGGTAACCCTGACCCAACAATGGAGGGCCGTGCACCATAAATTTTGTTTCCAGCAAATAAGAATGATTTTCTACAAAGGCTCCTGATTCTCATGGTAAGGCCACAGCATTTCATTATGGAGGGACCAGTCTGAGTGCAACCTGTCGAGTTGGCCCTCCTGCTTTTCTTGATCCATTCCCCACAGGTACTTTGACTAACCTTACAGAGAGGAAGGAGTTGGATAAACCGAGAAAAATAACAACTTCTATCCCGGTAGACTGTGAGCAGCACCTGAGCATCCTATTCGTCCTATTCGTTTCTTATCCTGAAGGCCTGGTCCAGGGCCCATAGCAGGTAGGAGTGGCCTCCAAACATGAAGTAACATGAAACCCCACTATAATTTTGAATATGGAAAGTAATTTTCCCATACAACTGGAAATCTAGAGGTGGGTCCCTTTTGGAGTCAATTTCCTCCACGACATCATCCAAGAACCCATGCTATTTCATCGTGTCTTTCACATGAGTTAGGTCCACAGGTTAGCTTCCTTAAGGTTGTTTTTTTTTTAAGATTATTTATATATTTATTTATTTGAGAGAGAGAGAGAGAAAGAAAGAAAGAGTGTGAACAGGAGGAAGAGGAATGGGGAGAGAGTTTCTGAAGCAGATTCTGCGCTGAGCGCAGAATATAAAATTAGGTACAGAAGTGAATATTTATGAAATAAGAAACCATGAATTTTATTTTATTTTTTTAAGATTTATTTATTTTAGAGAGAGAGCGCATGTAAGCAGGGGTAGGGGCAGAGGGAGCGGGAGACAACCATACACCCTGCCGAGCGGAGAGCCTGACTCCGGGCTCGCTCCCACGACCGTGAGATCATGACCTGAGCTGAAACCAAGAGTCAGATGCTTAACTGACAGAGCCACCCAGGTGCCCCAGCTTCCTTAACGTTTTAAGATGTCTCCTAATTATATATTTTTTTTTCAAGAGCAAGAACAGCTTTTCTGGAAGCTTCCTAGAGACTTCACTTCATATTTCATTGCCCAAAGTGTTGCTTATGTTTATGCCTTAAATGAATTCATAGCAAAAGGAACAGGGCTAACATGAATGGCTCAGACAATCAAGATCCGCCCCTGGCTTTGGAGATGGAGCAGCCTCCTCTCAAACACATGGCCATTTGAAGAGGGTGGATCATTGGACAAAGTCAATGACTCTGTTAGGAAGAAGAAACAGGAGGTAGGGAGTAGATACTGGCAATCAACAGTCTCAGCTAAAATAAAAAATTTCAGGAAATATCTACTAAAGAAAACATGGAATGAACCAATGAGTCTCTCTTGTGTCATTCATTATTTTCTTCCTTGGGGTGTAGATTTTGTTGTTTCCAGTGAGTGTTAGGTCTTTCTGCCTTTCCAGCATTTACTTTCTGCTTTTCTTATAATAGCATATCCTTTCCCCTCAAAGATCCATAGACCCCATCATCAGTCTGTATGGTTTGATTGGTGCTAACCTCTTCCCAGATGCATAGAGACAATGTCCCAAATCTGTTCCATCGGTAACTTCCATCCCTGCTGCCATGTCAATTGGTTCACATGAAAAACTGAACCACTGAGTTAATTCAAAGGAACTATGGGGAAGGTGAATGTCTCTTCCCAGTAGAATGAAGTAGGAGTTTGGGGCTTCCATAATGTAATCCTAGACAGTATTTTTCTGTACTGCGGGGACATACATGAGAGTGAATCCAACACTGAGGAAAGCAAAACCAGGAAACGGGGACAGACTAAATCTTGATGATACAGCTTCGACTCTGGATCTAGGCACACATGAGTGAGCTAAGTAAATATGTATTTCTGAACTTTTTGGTCAAATAATGTAGTGCATTCCCTGTTTTCCTCTAAGTCAGTTTGAATTGAATTTCTGTCACTTGCAACCAAAAGAGTCCAGTCTAATACATTCCTTTATCTCAACTATGTTATGAGTTTCCTAAGAACTGAGGCTTAGACATATTCATCTCATAATTTCTATAGCCCTGTACCATAGGACTCCATAGTCCATACCTAGCAGAGTGTTCCCAATATTTTTATCATGAGAACTACTTTTTTTAAAAAAAAGATTTATTTATTTGAGAGAGAGAGCACGCACACAGGAGTGGGGGAGAGGGGTAGAGGGACAGGGAGAGAGAGAATCTTCAAGCAGACTCCCTGCTGAGTGCAGAGTCCATCATGGGGCTCAATCCCAGGACACTGAGATCATGACCTGAGCAGAAATCAAGGATCAGACACTTAAACAACTGAGCCACCTAGGTGCCCTGAGATTTCCTTTTTAATATAAAAATATTAACAGACCTCCAAACAACAGAAGTTTTGCTTTTAAATATCTATTGAGTGAGAAAATATGTAATAACACCAAGCTACTCTAAAACTAGGGATACTTTTGTTACATGAATTTTTATTTTATGACTCACAAAGGCCTTTACCTACATTTTAAAAAGTCATATAAAATGTGCAAACATATTATCTATTTCCTAAGACAAATTTTAATCCACACATGGATTTGTGGTCTATGAATCTAGTAACTGCCGAAGGAAATCCATAGACCACAAAACTTTTCTATGTCATCAAAAGTACTAGGATAGGTGTGGATAAAATAATGCTTACACCCCCAAAACTTAAAATGATCCATGACTCAATCATTCTGTCAAGGCTACTGAATCCATCCTCTCAGGGATCTCTTTCAAAGGGGAAGAAAGTGATACAAAATATTAGTTAAGAGCTAGAGGATGCGGAGCTGGCAGAATCACTCAGGTGAATGTTAAGGTTTGCTAATGAGAAGTCAATTCAAGTGGCAAGACTTCAGGTGCTGAGGACAGAGTCTCTGAAAAACACTGTCATAACTACTTTTTGATAATTCCCACTGTGTGTTCTGAGAAAATGCAGCATAATAATACAGATAGCCCAGAGTAGCAAGACCTCTCGAAGATCCATAAACCTAGGCATAAGGTCTCAATACGTTGGCTTTGTACAAACTGTCCATCTGCTCCCTGTCTTCTAACTCTTCAGAGTTTATTTGTGGGGGTGTTGCTGTTGCTTCCCCTGCCCACCACCCCCCACGTCTCTCTCACTGCACAGAAGCTGCGAGATTTGGACCCAGGGCTATTCTCTCATTAGTGCCAATCTCTGGTCACATGATTGGTTCAGGTCTGCTCTCAGAAGCGTGAAGCTCAGGACATTTGCTCAGTGGCCCTGAGAAGTGATTCTCTCTCCCTCACTGGATATGAATAAGGAAACAGGCAGTTCCAGTTTCCAAGGGCAACCTTGAAGGAATCTAAGTTCAGGAGAAAGCCAGCCTAGGTAGGAGGGCAGGAGGAAGGTACTCTCAAAGAAAAGAAACTGCAGTTTTGAATTAGCTCAGCTCGAAGCCTGCACTACCTCTAATTTTTTTTTTGAAGGATGTGAATCAATAAATCCTCTTTTTGTTTAAGCCGGGGGTCAGCAAACCACAGTCTGTGGGTCAGATCCAGCCCGGGGAAAGGGTGTGCATGGGCTGTGAGCTACGAATGGTTTTTAGAAATGAACATTTGCAATTGCTTTGCGAACACTAACTTTGAATCTCAGTTGAAGAAAACGTTGTCCCCTGCAAAGTGAGAATTCTATTTTTCTCATTAATAGACCTGTTTTACAAACCCTTGAACTCAAGTATTATTACTGTATTTTCAATCTCATCAATAAAAACGTCATGGAAATTTGTTTTCTCTCCTGCTACATAAGTTCCCACATAATGTCCTCTATCTTGCCTCTTGGGCCATGAAGCCTGAAATACTTGGTCTGTGTCCCTTTATAGGAACAGTGTGCTGACCTCTATGTTAAGCTATTACATTTCGGGGGTTTTGCCGTGTGCAAATAAAGCCATGTTAAGTGACACACTATTGTTTTATGGGCAGAAATGAAATATGACCATATTAGCTTCTAAAGTTTTCTGTTATGTGAAAACTCAACCAGTACAACCAAATCGAGGGGCTGAAAGGAGCTCTACCCAGCCCCTCCCAGCTCCCCTCATCCCGCAACATGTAAATACTGTTTTCTTCTATATTTTCTATCCTTTGAACCCTGATCATGTGCTTCCCTGTCATCTCCCATAATCCTATCGGGAAACAACCAAAAACTGAACACGGGATGATTAAGGCATTGTAAAACAATTCTTTCATGGTTCTCAGGAACTTCACTCCCTTTCTGTATCTCAGCACCCCCAATAGTTGTGAGACATTCATGACATATTTTTCTTGAAATTAACTGGAACTAGGAGATTATTTTTTCTTGGGAGATAGCACTTGTTCTCAGAGGAAGGCATTACGAGTCAGAAGGTGTGGGTGTGAGTCTGTATAACACTGACCCCCCCCCCCTTTTTGGTAAAAGAACATTAGTTCTCCTTGGAGGAACCCCACAACCCTCTCTCCCTCCCCACGACTCTGGGTGCAACTCCCCTGGGGCGTTGGGTGGCGGGCGGGAGGGGCCTAAGCATAGCCGTATATAGCTGTCTTTGCAGTGACTGGTTCAAAGATGGGCACATGACCCAACCATAGCCAATCAGATCGCATCTTAGTACTTGAGCTGGCATTCGAGGCAGGCACACGACCCAGCCAGAGCCAATCAGATCACATCTTAGGACTTGAGCCAGAGTTCAAGGCAGGCACATGACCCAGCCAGAGCCAATCAGATCTCATCGCAGGACTTCGAGGCAGTTATCTGACAGGAGATGCTACCTTTACCTCCAGACTTTTCCCGGCGACTACGGAAACTCCTAGAAAGCTCACCTGCCTGAGAAAGAGGTCAACACAGAGGAGAGCAGAGAGATGGAAAGAGAGAAATCAAGTGCTGGTAACAACATTTAAAGAAATAGGTTCAATGGCGCCTGAAGCTAGGGCTATTAACCTGGACTGTTCAATTACATGAGCCAATAAATTCTCCTTCTGCTTGAGCCAGTGTAAGTTGGGGTTTCTGTCACTTGCAATGGAAATATACAACCACTATCTAATGTGGTGACTGTCTTGGGTTGGGTTCTCCCAAAAGCAAGCCCTAAGACAAAGATATGAGTGCAGGTAACTCATTTTGGACGCGCTCCCAGGAAGAACTGGTAGCCGGCAAGGAAGTAAGACGGGGAGGGAAGGCAACTGGAACGGCGTATTATCCAGCACGCTGACGCTGAGGACAACTGGGACTCGGTCCTGCTGGGGAACTAAGAGACAGGGAAGAAGCAGCAAGGAAGCTGGAGTGCTTATCTGCCAACTCACATCCATCATTGGCTGAGAGGCTGTTTTTAGGGGCATTAATGTCCCCTCCATTTCCAGCCGGCCTCTTACGTGAGAGGGCTCTCCGGAGAGGAGTTGACAGGCTTGTAGGAGAACTCTGGGGCATGTACTAGAATGCTGACTGCTGAGGGGAAATGAGTGAGGCACTCATCAAATCTGTCTCCGCATGGCCCACACCGTGCCAGAGTAATTACAGAGATGCTTTGGGGACTATCAGTGTAGTGTAGGAGTTCCCCCACCTCTGTCATTTAACTCTGGCTGTAAAAATGCTTTGCAACCTCAAAGCTCAGTGACTTTGGTCAACAAGGATACATTCTCTCAGGGTTCTGCCTGCTGACTGGGGTGGCTCTAATCGTGCTACAGGTCCTTGGGCAGCCGGGGGGGGGGGGGGGGGGGGCACGTGTGTGAATCCTGGGGTGAAAGGTGAAGGGGCAGCAGCTACCCCGAGGAAGCTCTCCTCACTGCCGTGTAACCCAATCCATTCTGGAGGCAAGAACTTCTTGTAATGCGAGGATGCATGAAATATATCCCCCAGAAACGTAATGGCACATGTGCTAGACTCTAAATCAGCCATCAGTGAGCTACTATCGTAGTATCTTCAATGGATTATAAAAACGATGGCTTTGAAGAATGCCTTTGCCTTGCCAGAATTATGATTTGTTATTCATCTTGTGGATTTTTAAACAGAACCTTGTACTTAGTATTCAAATTAATGACTCCAATGTATTTGCCTGGATTAAAAAAAAAGAACCATTTTGCACAATACACATAATAGTTACATTTCTATGATAAACTTACTTGGTAAAAGCTTTCTCGATTTTATCATTTAGACAAGTAGATATCAGTAAATCAAACTTGAAAGCCAGAATGGCGGAGGGGGAGAGAGGGTTGCAAACCACGGTGTGAGGCAAGCCTTCAGTTTAATAAGGACAGTGGCAGGAAAAACGAACAGGCAAAGACTAAACCAATACGGAGGAACATAAAAATATTCCCCCAAAATCGCTTCCCGTCAGCCATCCGTTGCAATTTCCTGATTTGATTCATTAAGAACTCGGCTAGCCAGGAACAATTTGATGAAGCACGGTGTTATTAGTGGAAAGAGCAAAAACTTCTAACAGAGTTTAGGTTTAAAATCTGGATCCATCATTTCTCGACTGTGCAACCTGAAGAAAACTGGCTAAAATTTCTGATACCTCTATTTTGTCACCAGCAAAATGGGAGAGAAGGTCAGAGAGCATCAGTAGGGTCCTACCTCATAAAGTAGTGAAGATAGAAAAAAAAGATCACATATGTCATTCATCCCACATGCCAATCAATAGGCCCATGATGGTCTCTGAAAATGTTTTCATGGGTCTACCATAGAACGAGAAAAATACAGTGTGATAGTTTGAATTGTGTCCCCTCAAAAGATTATGTTGAAGGTCTAACCACAGGTATCTGTGAATGTGACCTTATTTGGAAATGAGGACTTTGCAGATATAATCAAGTTAAGATGAGGTCATTAGGGTGGGCCCTAATCCAATATGATGGTGTCACAAGAAGAGGAAAAATCCACATGAAGACAGAGACAGAGAGCACCATGTGACAGCCCATGTAAGGATGGAGGAAGAGACTGGAGCCAGGCACCTGTGAACCAAGGGTCAATGACCACCACTCGAATCTAGGAAGAGGCAAGGAAAGATTCTATCCAGAATTTTGGAGGGAGCGCACTCCTGCCCCCTTGATTTCAGACTTCTGGCTTCCAGAACAGCGAGGCCATCTAGTTCTGTTGTTCTAAGCCACTTGGCTTGTGTTACTGTGTTTGGGCAAACTAGGAAATGAATACATACGATAACAGTGAATTTTTAGTTAAACAAAATTAAAAGAATGGCCCCCTTTAAATCGTTGTTCTATGTCATTATTCTCAGGTGAGTGAAGAGTGTGGAGACAGGCAGTTCAGGGCTGATCAAGCAGCTCCCTCTGCACCCTCTCAGTAGACTGGTGTTCATCCCTAACTGATCTTCCTCCAGGCATGAGTTTACAAAATAGGCAGGAAAAAGGGAGAGAGGCAGACTGCATGAGGCTCAGAGAGCCACTTTCTTCTAAACTTTTAATATTTTAGAACAGTCAATTTATAGAAAAATTGAAAAGATATTACAGAGAATTCCCATATACCCTGCATCCACTTTTCTCTCTTATTAACACCTCACATTTGTATGTTACATTCGTTATAATTAATGAACCAATATTGCTATGTTATTATAGACTAAAGTCTGTACTTGATTGAAATTTTCTTATTTTTTACCTAATGTCCTCTCCGTGTTCCAAGGTCCCATTTGGATACCACATTACAGTTCATCCTAATGTCTCCTTTGGATCATCTGGACTGTGACCATTTCTCTGACTTCCCTTATTTTTGATGACCTTGACAATATTGACCACTGGTCAACTATTTTGTAGGATGCCTATTTTTATTTTTAAGGTAAAATGTACATAAGGTAAAGTTAATCACTGCAATGTGTACACATTAGGGGCATTTAATACATTCACAAACTTGTGCAGCCATCCTCTCTGTCTCCTCCAAAAATTTCCATCATCCTCAAAGCCAACCCCATACCCATTAGCTACTCCCCAGTGGCCCCTCCAGCCCCTGGCAACCACTCATCTCTTTTCTGTCTCTATGGATTTGCCTATTCTGGGCATTTCATATAAACAGAATCTACAAGACATGACCCATTATGTCTGGCTTCTTTCAGTTAGCATAGTGTTTTCATGGTTCAACCATAGTGTAGCCTCTATCAGAGCTTCATGCTTTTTTATGGCTGTGTAATATTCTGTGGTATGGATAACACATATTGTCCTGATCTATTCATATGTCTATAAATATCTGGGTGTTTTCCACCTTTGGATTATTGTGAACAATGCCGCTATGAACATTTGCATACAAGTATTTCTCTGAACACCTGTTTTCAAGTTTTTTAAGTTTTGGGGTTTTGTTTTTTGTTTTAGAAAGAGAGCAAGCAGGGTTGTGGGGGAGGATCAGAGGGAGAGAGAGAATCCCAAGCAGACTCCACACCCAGTCACCCAGGTGCCCCGTTTTCAATTTTTTTTTTTTTTTTTTTTGCACTTATACCTGGGAGTGGAATTAGTGGGTCATATGGTAATTCTCTCCTCAACATTCTGGGTGTCTGTCAAACTCTTTTGACATAGCACCTGCACCATCTTACAGCGTTGTTTTAAATTAATAGACTTGGGGTGCCTGGGTGGCTCAGTCCGACTCTTGGTTTCAGCTCGGGTTATAATGGCAGGGTCGTGAGATCCGGCACACGTCCTACTCCACGCCGGACACACAGCCCGTGTAAGATTCTCTCTCTCTATCTCCCTCTGCCCCTCCCCACCCCAATCAGTCATGCTCTCTCTAAAAAAAAAGAATAATAATGATTAAAAAATAAAAATATTTAAATTAATAGGCTTTTTTTTTTTAGGCCATTTTTAGGTTTATAGAAAGACTGACAGGTATAGGGAATTCTCACATTCCTCTCTTTCCGTGCATACAGTTTCTCAATTATTTACATCTTGAATTAGTGTGATACATTTGCAAAATGGCTTTTTTCCCCTGTACCCTTGTTAAGAATTTTGTTTTTTCAGAATGGCTTTTTAAAATGAGATATCTTTCCTACTTTTTTGCAACGGTAAAAAGACGTAAATGGAATTATGATGCTGTTGGATGGCAGGGGTGCGTACTTGCACACACGCATGTTTAAGGATCTTACATGACAACTCAAGCTAGTACACTGTGTTTGTTCTAATAGTATATGAAAAAAATAATAATTTAAAAATCGGGGAATCACTGGCAAAGAGAAAATATGCCAATCTAAGTCTGACACACAGTACTCTAAACAGTGATGCTGGGTTCTTTTTTTTTCTTTTTCTTTCTTTCTTTCTTTTTTTTTTTTTTTTTTTTTTTTGAGACCGAGAGAGAACGAGCTGTAGGGGAGGGAGAGGGAGAATCTTAAGCAGGTTCCACACCCAGCACGGAGCCCAACTCTGGGCTTGATCTCACAACCCGGAGATCATGACCTGAGCAGAAATCAAGAGCTGACGCTTAATGGACTGAGCCACTGAGGCACCCCAGTGATCTGGGTTCTAGGACAATCCTGGCATACTTAAGAGTAGCATGGGCTGCATGTTTATTTGCCATGTTTATTTGCCGCCCATGCTAGTACTCATGCTGTTATCTCCAGGACGCCTCCTTCCCCGCACTTTCTTTTGCCTGGGGCACGTGTTTGAGTCAAAGGCAACAAGGAATGTTGAGATTTAGCAGCCCTGAGTCTGGTAAACTTCAGGGAAAGTCAATCAAGGCTTATCTCTTGTAGGGATGGAGAAAGCCCCGTATTTTAAAATATGCTTTCTCTAGCTTGCCAGAATGTTCAGAGGACTTAAGAAATGGATGCCCGTAGAGAAGCAGGATGACCTCTTGGAATTTGTTTGCACTTTTCATAGGAGGATGAAAGCGCTGAATGCTGGTACAAGTACATTTACCATTTTTCACTGAAACTCTTGGCATTCTCATTTTTCCAATCTGAATCCTTTAGTGCCAGAAGTTCATTTAGATATTTCCCCTCCTTCTTAAAGTTCAGGGACCAGAATGAAGGTCCAACCAATTCCTCTTCACTGTGCTTCAAGAAGCATAAACTTTTGTGTTGCAGTAACTACTTTTTACCCTATGGTCCTTCAACAGATTAATCCCTACATATTATTAGACAGTGGAAACAGAAATGTATATTTAAGTGGCATGTGGTTAGATTTATTTTCTCTTGGAAAGACCCTTTACCACAACCTAAGCTATTTTGTTATTAATTTTTTAACTTTGCTTATTATTTCTGACTTAGTATAATCCCTGTGAAAACTCAACAACCCGCCAGTCATTTTGAAAATATCTTTCAACCCTTTAGTTCATGCAGTCTCAATTTCCAAGCCGGCTGAGGCCCCTTTTCAGATAAGGCCAGTGGTCACTTAAGAGGCTAAAACTGCAGAAATAAACTCTTTCCCTTTCACTTTACCTGCCTCTCCTAAAGTTTTCATTTGTTCCCACCATATAATGTCATTGTTTTAAAATTTCAGACAAGGTTAGAATCTGCCAGGACAGGCCATTTCTCTCTTTTGACTTAAATATTCTACTTGTTAATTCTCTTTTTTTCCCCTTCCGTGGGAACATGTATGTACCACTTCTGATGAACACAGGCAGCTGCACAGGACAAATTACCCATGTACACCCTCCATGCATAACCCACATACCCACATAGCTATTCTTTCTTTGATTTAATAGAGATCTTTTTTTCTGCTTATTCGTGACTCTTTTAACAATGTGCTAAACAACCTTTTAGTTACCTTGAAATCCACTGCTATGGGTGTTTAACTGAGTGCACGAGAGAGAAAATTAAAATAATCAATGAATGTAGTTTGCTGCCTGGTCAATGTCATCAGCATTTAATTTACTCCTTCCCTCAAGCGATTGGAGTTAGCTTCACTCTTTCCACTACTAGTTAGATGTAATGAAATTATCTTCATACCCCTTCCTACTGGAAGCTGGGACGGCTTAACCATAGAAGGATCTTTACCTTTTCCTTTTGTTAAAAAACAACAACAACAAGGAAGAAAGGTTGACTCTCAATTGATCACATTTCCTTCAACAACAAATATCTAATTTTGAAAATGTTTCCATCGTTACCTTAAACCCGGTTCCAAATCACAAGTGGTTCTAAATCCCAAGAATGAGAAGCGTGTCCCATCCATATCGCTAGACAGGTGTCACGCCCACGTGCGCTTACGGGACGGGCTCCAACTACAAGCACCTGAGTCTCCTTGCAAGAGGGTTTTCGGGGCTGCCAGGGCCTCTTAGCCCCTCCCATGGGATGCCCTGGACATGCTGGGGGAGTTAATACTTCTTGGGAGCAGCTCTCAACCAGTAACTGGGCGGGGGCGCGGATAATACCGCAGTTCTGCTGCCCCTCTGTTGGAGTATCTGCGTTCTATGCTGTCTCCACGTTGACCAGCAGGGGAGCCCTGGTTGTCCACAGTGATGACCTGTTAGATAGATAATCCCCCTTTATTTGTAGTCTAACCCTTCCCTGTCTTATCTCTCCACTCTCCTACCAGTGGCTTTTTGGGACCCCTTCCTTGCACTCAAATCCTCGTGTGAGTAGCTGCAGCTTTCAAAAACGTCCTCGGTTTGAAACTGAAAGCCATTTGCAGATCCAAGCAGAAGGACTGGTTCTGATAAACAGAAAGTTCAGTTTATTGCCATGAATGCCGGAGCTGTTCTCACCACAGAGGTTATTGTAATGATTACTATTAACTGCATCGCAATTCACCCGGTGGCACCCAAGTAACAGAAAGACATTTTTATACATCTGTTCCTAATTTTCAATTAGAAAATACAATCCTCAGATGAATGAAGCTTAAAATATCTTTATTCTTTGATGATGTAGAAATTACTTCTCAGTCTGATCTCTTTCAGGTTTGGCTAACAAACATTTACCAGGCATTGACCATGGGCCAGGCACAATGCCAGCTTCTGAGAATACCAAGAAGAATTTCTCCTTGCCTGGCCCAACAGAAAGAGTTGTAGATCTTAATCTAACGTAACCATGAAAGATTTTTAAATGGCTTTTATGTGAGTTGGTAAATATAACCAAGAGATGGTGTGCCCTTCGATACCTTCTTCAGGTACTGAGCCTACCAAGACATTAACCTTATGTTTGATTTTAGACTTTAGTTTATTATAAAGAACACATGATCTTAGATTTTATTTGACTAAAAAGGAGATTATTGGGAAGATCTGAGAGAAGTATGCATATTGTAGTAGTATACCAATTTTACTTTTCTAATTATGATTATAAGAGACTAAGAGAATGTGTTTTTTGTAAATACATACGGAAGTATTTAGGGGTAAAGGAAGGGGTAAAGTCTGCAACTTACTATTCAACAGTTCTGGAAAACATTTTACATATATATATGATTTATATATAATATATATACATATGCACATATTTAGCTATACATTTGTCTAGACAGATAATACAAAGATATACATAGGCCGTATGTCTACGACATACAGATTTGGATTCAGACACAGATACATATATAGATGTATTACAGAGAGCACATGAAAAGAAAGAAGGAAATACAGTAAAATATTAATATTTGGGGAATCACAGTAACCTATACCTAGGGATACTTTGCACTATTCTTGTTTCTTTTCTTTAAGTCAGAAATTATGTCAGAATAATTTCTTTACAAAGATACTCAGCCTTACCTAGTTCCCTTTTTAACTAGCAGTACCCATATTTATCATGTACAACTGGTCATATATTCTGGGTGACAGTTCTCACGTCTAACTCATGACCATTTAAGCTCCTCTAACCATACAATGAAATGGCTTACATTTTTGTTGGAAAAGACTCCCTTTATATCTCAGAGTCTATCCAATATTTGGATTCTGGTAGTAAGTGTACAGTTCCACAGATTTACTAAAAATCAATGAGTTGTACATTTAAACAGGTGAATTTTATGGTATGTAAATTACACCTTGATAAAGCTCTGAAAATTTAAAAAAAAACCCAGACACAAGGTCACTCAAAAAGGATTATGTGTCTGAGTCCCTAGTCAACTAAGGCAAGGCCTCTGGTACTCCTCCATCTTTTCTCCAAGGAGAAACGTCTAATATTTACCTGCTTTAAGATAGAAACCAGGTTAGGGCGCCTGGGTGGCTCAGCCATTAAGCGTCTGCCTTCAGCTTGGGTCATGATCCCAGGGTCCTGGGATCGAGCCCCGCATCGGCTCCCTGCTTGGCAGGAAGCCTACTTCTCTCCCTCTCACACTCTCCCTGCTTGTGTTCCCTCTCTCGCTCTCTCTCTGTCAAATAAATAAATAAAATCTTTAAAAAAAAAAAAGATAGAAACCAGGAAAAGTAGTCTCTGTAAGGGGCAGGTACTACTCCCTGTTTATAGCACCCCACGATAGGTGCTCTGTATGCTTTGCCCCAGATAATCCTCATATCTAACCTGCAAAACCTTAGATGCTACTCTCCCTAGCAAACTTATGGATGAGAAAGTTGAGGCTCTTACAGGCCAAAAAAGATGCCCAAGTTTACCCAGCAAGCAAGTGGCAGGACTAAGATTCTAATGTGGCAAGAGCTGTGCCATCATTTTACTCCCTCGGTTAAAGACACCTTCTGGGTACTCGTCCTGGACATATTTGTAGCCTCTGCTGATCTATAACAAGAACTTGTACATCACCTCACAACAAATAGGTAAACAGGAAAGAAATACAAGCACACTCATTTAATTGACAGAATTTAATCTATATTATAAAAGTGAACGTATATAATAGCTCTTACTGATTTAAGAGACAACCAAAAAGCCTCCTGTAGGTTGAATCTTTGTGAGTTATAAAAACAAAATCCATTTACCTATCTTTGACATTCTAATAAAAAGATAAGATAATGATTCTTGAGAATTATATAGATGATAAACACAAAAAAAGCTGAAAGACAGGGAAAATGCAATAAATAAAACACTGCGTTGCAAAAAGCCAGGACAATCAGCATGTCTCACAAGAGGTAAATAAATTATGGTATATCCATAAAATCAAATATAATGTAGCCTTGAAAAATCATGTTTTCAAAGAATACTTAATGACATAGGAAAATGTTTAGGATGTAATTTAGTGAGAAAAGCAGGATGTAAAACTCCATAAAAAATGTAACACCAAATTTGTCAAAAATAATTTTAGTATATACACACATATATATACAAATAAATATCTATATACACATACACACACACGTGTGTGTGACTGGAAGAAAAAATGCACCAAAAATAATATTAAAAGTGGTTATCTCTGCATGGTGGGATAATTCACAAATTTTATCTTCTTGCTTACACTTTTCTGTATTTTGCAAATAAACATGATTTACATTTAAAATTAGATAAAACTATATATAGAGAGATATATAAATATTTTTAAGGAAAACATAGTCATGAGAAAAACAGACTTTATTTCTACCTAAACTATTACCTAACTATGATATTGATGGGTGTTATGTGTAACACTTTATGTAGAGAATTGATATCTAACTTCTGGAATGAATTTTTTTCCTCTGTTCCATTTGAAACCAATTTGAGAGGCGCTCCCAGGATACCAGCTCTCCCATCCCAGCAGGATCCTCACCACCAGCCCCGGATAACTCTGTTCAAATGAAATGGGGACCTTTTTGGTGTCCACTCCCTGACAGCTTTGAAAATTATTTAGCTTCTATCATGATGGATACTCCCTGCCTAAAATGATGGATGGGCAGCATCTAAAAAAGGATGACATGAAATTTGAAAAATGATATGAGTGCTGCTGGACAGACTTTTTTTTTTTAAAGAAGAGTTGACAGAAGTTTGAAATATAGCATTGAGGACTATTCTATCATTTTTCTCTCGCAGAAGAAATCAGTAGCTGTTCTTTATCAATATGCTCTTTGTGGAAGAAAACCTATATTCAAGTTAAAATGAATTCTTTCCCCCTCCTTAAAAAGTACATGGGGTAAGCCTTGGGAGTGAATTCCTTCATTCACTCACTCAACAATTTATTGAGCGCCTATTATATGGAGGTTATTGGTTAGAGGCTGGGGATATAAAGATGAATTAGACACAGGCCCTGCCTCTGGGGATCCTAGAGCCCAGCAAAGTGACAGATGGGTAAACAGATCATTATAATCCAATGCAGTGTGAAGGAGGATAGAAATTTCTAGAGGTGGGTGGGGGACGAAAGTCAGTCTTGGACGGGGAAGAAGGTTTCTGAACAGCCTTCCCTGAGAAAATGATGTCTGAAATGAGTCTTTGTCAATGCTCAAATATTTTTCTTATTGTCTTGGCTAGATCTTGATTATCTGCCCATGAATCATCCGCTTACTTAGAGGCAAACTTTTTCCCATGAACCATTTTACTTCCTCAACAATTCAAGACCACCTCTCGATTGTGGGTTGGCCTGTGCCCAGAGAATTCCAGTTCCTTCAACAGATTAACTTTCAAATGTTTCATCAACTTCAACAAAGCAAGGATTTGCCCCAAAGGTGAGCTAGTGTCTCTCCTCTTTCCTCTCTCCCCTCCCCCACAATTATATAATACAAACTGATGTCATCGGGGTATCTATTTTCCTAGTTGGGAGGTGCAGGCTTGTGCTCATGTTACCTCAGGTGTTAGGGCTTATCGTAAGATGACAAAAGGAATTAAGGAAAATAGGACTTGCGTCATACCCAGTCCCCAAGGACATGCAACGACATCGGACAGGAGCCTTGAGGAGGCCGTGGTGGTTCTGGGAGCTGTGCCCTCTGAAGCTGGCATCCTCCTTGCTCTCCCCTGCGCTTGGACATTATAATGCCTCAGCTACTCTCAGCTTCTACAGATGACTCTGCACTTTCTACTCTTCTAGCCTCACAGCACCTGTTGGCTCCCCTCTCTCTGTGCCCATTCACTTACTAGCCTAATTCAAGTTCAGAGTATCTCTAGTCTTTGCAGCTATAAGAGCTTGACTAGGTGAACATGCTAACACAATACAATCGATCTTTTTATATTGATGTTTAAAGTATTTTTATATTATAAAAAATGTGTAGGGCACCTGAGTGGCTCAGTCGGTTAAGCATCTGCCTTCGGCTCAGGTCATGATCCCAGGGTCCTGGGATCGAGTCCTGTATCGGGCTTCCTGCTCTACGGGGAGACTGCTTCTGCCTCTGCCCCGCCTCTCCCAGTCTCTTATGAATAAATAAAGAAAATCTTTTTAAAAAAAAGAAGAATATGTATATATACAAAATATAAAGGTTTTGAAACTCTAACATCCTATTAGCCCAAAACAGAAATATTCTTAGGGAGGTAACTGCCTTTGTTTAAGAAAATGCTTTGACTCAAGGGTGTGCGTAGCCATAGCGGATCCAACAAAAGATAGAGCTAAACTTTATATCTGAGAAAAGATAACTCCCACTGAATCCAGAATTATCTGACCCCAAATGTTAGTGCTGAGGTTGAGAAATCTTGCTCTGTTATAATGGGCATGACATTATTTATGTTTTAATTTGCTCCACCAGGCTGTGAACTCCTGAAGAGCTGGGGTCGTATCTTACTCACCCTTGCACCCCATTCCTCAGCACGGAGTGGGTCTCAATACACAACTGCGCAGAAGAGTCATGACACATTAGTGAATAAAGAAGGTCCTGCTGCCTTCACCCAAGGACACCACATGGAGTCGCCCATGGAGAGGCAGCTCAACTGCGGGTCAACTCCTGGATTTCAAACATCCGCCCTTGTGACCTCTGGTTGAAGCTCACACTGAAAGCCTGTTGTTTACTCCGATCATGTCATCCTGACATGACCCATCTCTCATCTGGTTGACAGTCACAGGAGTCTCCTGTTGAACCTGGCTGGGCTCCCCTGGAACATCTCCATGCTTGTCCTTGAGGTCCTCCTCCCAGCCGCCACCACCGAGTGAATTTCGCCAACTCAACAGAAACCACAGGTCTGAATATCTCAAACTATACCCTCGAAATGTAGTGACAATCAATCTCTTATTATTTAATGCTATAACCAGGAGATAGAACATCCAGTTTATTTCTCTAGATTAAATGATTTTTGAAGGGCAGCAAGAAGCCATTGAGAAAGAACAAAAAAAATTTTTTTTAGTAATACAGGGAAAGAAGGATAAAGACAAAAGAAAGAAAGAAAAGTGGTAGGGAAAGCAGCCATGGGGGAGACAACACAGGATCCTCCAGCTATGATCTCATAGCCTTCGGGGTTCCAGGGGGCAACCCTGAGTGGGTCTTTGGACATATTTGGATCTCACTATTAAATAGATCTTACTATACCACTGGTACCTACTTCATGGAGGATCAAATGTGGAAATGCATAAAATGTGCTCTGATGGCACTTAGAAATGACTAAATGCTCCAAAAATATTAATTACTCTTCTTCTTACTACCACTTAGGAATATCCAAGGATTTGTCATTGACAGTTTTTTCATGATCACAAATAATGGAATCTTCGTCTTGAGATGACTCAAGAAAATTTTAAAATCCTCTTGGTGCTTCTCTGCCAAAATAGTAGGATCCCCCAAGGATGATGTTTAGGACTGGAGAGGGAGTACTTTTATTTGTCACTGTGACTTAGAGGCATCTATTGCCATGTAATGCTGGGGGTCCAGGGATGGTGAACATCTTGCCACATGCAGGACAGTCCCCCACAGTAAAGAACTGGCCTGCTCCACGTGCCAAGAGTGCTCCCACCATGAGAAACCCTGAGCTAAATGTCCCTCAAAACCCATCTGAAGTCCTCCATATGCTCTGTGATTTGCCAGCCTTCCAAATGGTGTCACATCAAATGTTAGCTGTTGGGTGTAGTAGGCTTTCCTGTGGGTGGCAATCTACTTAGCTAGGAGTGCCAGGGTGAAAAGAAATTTGCAAGGAGAGGAAGGGGATTGAAAGAGAGTACAATTAAAAATAGCCTCCCATTTTTCTAGGACCCTGATTGGATTTCTCCCTTGTAGTACGACAGGCGCTATAAATTAGGATTGCCAAGGCTGGCCCGAGTTTGGAGGCACTCCTGTTTCCCAGTCCATTTTCGGCTTGGTGTAGCACCATTTAGAAATAAAACAACAGGATTTATGTCTCATTGCATTTTGTAAAGACAAAAAATAGTTCCCAGCATGAAGAGGCAAAGGGATGCCAAATTTCAGTCTCAAATAAAATTTCGTTCCTTGCTAAAATTCACTGAAAATGGCCATCTATCTTGGAAACTGTAATTTACACTTCACTATAGATGTGACAGAAGAAACCTAAAATGATTTTTGGAAAAGACAGCAGATGAAGGGGCAAAAAAAAAAAAAAAAAAAAAAAAAAGAGAGAGAGAAACCACACTGATTCTATTTTTCTTCCTGGTTCTTACTTGTCATCTCTTTTCCTTTTCCTTCTGTAGCCAAAATGCTCAAATATTTCTTATAATGAATTGAATGGATCAGAGACACCATCATCCTAATTTGTCTTATGATCCATTCCTGCCTTTTATTCTCCCTCCATCTGCAACCCAGTGCAAGGCACCGTCTCAATCGCCTGTGCCAAGGTTTGTGAGGGTTGTCATACATCAGTCCAACCTCTGTGTATTAAATTAACATATATGTTATGCCAACAATGTGAACACTCTTCCTAACACATGTTTAACAGAAACAGGGAATCCGCAACTGTCCTTCCAGCCCTCGCAATCCACTATGGGAATGAAGACATACGTACAAGGCCACACACACCCACTCAACAAAGATCCACCGTGCTGTCATGCTGGACCCTGGGCCTAATGCTAGGAAGACTGCTGTGGAGCCATTAGGCATTTTGTCTTGTCCTCATGGAGCCTACAATCTAGATGGAGAAACACTGTCAGGAAGTAGACAAACCACTAAGCAATACGATCAGAGAGATGAAGGAAACAGTTGTAGTGACAGAGAATGAAAGAAAGATGGCGGATGAATTCCCGTAAGACGCTAGCAATGAAGAGCAGATTTGCTACATAAAGACAAAGGCAGGTAAGAGTTAGGGGCTGGGAATTCTAGGCAGAGAGGAAAGCTTGTGTGAAGGTTCTAAATTAGGAGAGAATTCTCCTGGTTCAGAGGGAGGCCAGTGAGGCAGAGCAAGGGCATGAGGCAAGGTCACAAGGGAGGGGAGAGTCAGAGTGCAGAAGGAAGCCAAGGACAGTGACAAGTGGGGCTAACAGCCCACAGTTGCGGTGTATGGTTTATGAGCACATCTGCTCCCACATAGAACACCGAACAGAGGGTGTTGAGAATGTTTGCAGAAATTGGCTCTCCAGCACTTCGGGACAGAGATGATAGCAGCTTGCAGGACCCCACTTCTAGAAGGTGAAACTAGGAAGTGTGGCCCCGTAGGAGGCGTGTCGGCTCCCAGGTAGCAAAGACAGGACTTGGTTGGAAAGAGGAGGAATCAAAGGGAACTCTGGGGTTTCTGGCTCCAGGTCGTGCTGGCAAAGCGGAGACTCTGAGGACAAGTTCAGGGCTTAACACTGGGAAGGTGACAGTGCTGCAAATATGTGGGGACTGGTGAGTGTGGCAAGGGTAGGGAAGACATGCAGTGAGGCGGGACTCCATCACAGTGTGCTGGAGGGACTTGTGAGCAGGGCAGGCAGGACGGTAGGAAGTAACAAGCACTTACAGAGCATGGAAACTGTCTACCAAAGGCTAAACCCCACATGTCAATCAGCTGCGTGTGCTGTGTACCCTCCCGGGGTCAGTGCCAGGATCCGCACACGTCATAGTTAAGAGCATAGGCTCTGGAGTAAAGTGTGGACTCTATCAAAGTTCTGTCGCTCCCTGGTTGTACTGAGCCTCTCCATGCCTCAGTTTCTTTGTCTGCACAGTACAGGTGATGATAAAATGATCATCTCATACAGAAAAGTAAGGAGGGTTATCGGTGATAAGGTATGAAGTGAGCTTAACCTGGTGATCAGCACACAGAAAGAATTCAGGAAACCTCAGTGACCGTTATTATTACTTTTTATTATTTTTACAAATGCTGCCCCTTCCAAATGTCCAAATCTGTTTTTCCATGGTTGGAACCTGTCAGGACTTATTCTGAAGAACCTTGAGTATCAGGGACTCACTAATGTTTTATGATATTTTACCTCACTTTATGGTAGTCATTTATGACAAGACCAGTATGACATAAACTGCCATAAAATAAAGCAGAGCAATCCCACAAATGACCATAAATCAAGGGGCACAACCGAAAAGGGTCATAAAGGGAAGGAAATTGAGGGAAACAGAAGTGAGGGAGAGAGTGAAGTTGGGAGCTGGCCACACAAATTTTGAGAGAGAAGAATTTCAATTGAGAACAAACTCCAAAAAAAAAAAAAAAATTAGATGGATGTCTTCAGGGGTTGTTTAAATTTCACATACACATTTCCAGACAAATATGGTGTACTTCCATGGTTTCAAAGAGAAATACATTATTTCATGTCCTACTCTGTTATGCATTTTTTATTGAGGATGCTATTTCTAATCCTATCAGTGTGTTTGGGATCCCTATTGGACTTCAGAGATTTTCAGAATTCACAAGACTAGGAAATATTTTTGCAGTTGAGGAATTATTGATGTCTCCAGATTCTCTGGGAGCCCCACTAGCTAAAAGGGATTTCTTTGTAAGTGCAACTTTTGCTTTTCCCTTTTCTTTAATATTTCTTTTATATATTTTTCTTCTGGAGCTTACTATAATGAATTGAGACTCAAAGAGAGTATATAGGTTCAGTGTGCTTAGAATAATTCTCCTCTGGTACGTAAGGATGAACAGGAGGGACAGAGTGATGCATGGAAAGATGAAGTGACACTGTTTTCAACCCTTGTTGATTAGACTTCGCTCGACTTTTAAACAAAGTCACAACATTGAAGTAGGACAATGGGTTTGGATGAATTTCTCATTATAACTTCCCTCACTGTTTTAAGAAAATTCGGGCAATGAATAGAAACCGGATGGGAAAGTGACACAGACATAAAATTTCACCCTCCACGTTTGTGCCAGACAAGCCGCTGCCACCCCAAGTGGGGCGTTTGGAAGCACATACAATAAATGAGTCAAGTGATTTTAAAACCCAATCTTCTTTCAGATGTGTTGGAATTTCTCCTATTTAAAGCAATGCCTCTCTTTAAACACCCTAAAATGGAATGATCCCTTTATAACATAATCACTCTCCTTTCCAGTGTGTGTGGTTTATTCAAGTGATAATGTATCTATTTGGAGTTTTCACAAAGCAGAGCCCCTCAGCTTTTCAAAGTGCATTGACCTTCCTGAGCGGGATTTGTCCCACCCTCCAGTGTAGACTTACATAAATGCTAGGGTTCCTCCCAGGAACCACACACCTCTGCCAGTGTGAGGGCTAGCACACAAGACAACGAATTAGCATCAGGAAGTCTAGTGACTTCTGTGCCTACCT
The DNA here is from genome assembly GCF_964656455.1 of Halichoerus grypus. Lineage (NCBI taxonomy): Eukaryota > Metazoa > Chordata > Mammalia > Carnivora > Phocidae > Halichoerus > Halichoerus grypus. The sequence goes on along the minus strand of NC_135721.1, from coordinate 129,696,627 downwards.
CCGGATGTCAGAAACCTGGAGAAAACAGGCTAGTCTGGTCTGCCATCAGCTTTCACCTCTGCATTTTGAGATGCCTCTTTTAAAGGAAGTGGTGGGCTTTTTTTTTTTCCTTCTGCTTTTACCATCTTCAGATACTGCCTCTTACATTTTTTATTCTAATTCTCCCATAAGAACTTCCCAATACTGCAGTTCTTGGGTTTTTCGTTTGCATATTTTATTTGGTGTATCTCTTCAATCCTTAATTGTTAATTCAATCCATGATGTTCTCCCTTCTATTTGGTTAAAAATGGCATCTTTTGGTGCAGATGTGGCAATATATCTTAGGGAAATATTTGGAAAACTATACAAAATTGACTAATAATGACCCAAAAAATGGAAACACCCAAACATCCACTGAAAGGGAATTTTAATTTAATCATGGTATATCCATTCGATAGAATACTACACTGAAGTTTAAAGGATATAAAAGAATGGCATTTATTGATATTTGTATAGAAAAATATCTAACCACTTATACATAGCTTCTAAATCTGATAGTATATATACCAACTCATTATCAGTGGTTATCTCTGAAAGGTGGGCATTTCTGAGGAAATTTTCATTTTCCATTCTTTATAATCCTTCACACAATGACTATGTATCATGGATATTGGGGTCTTAAAAGATACTATTATTTTGGAAAACATGTTGAGTGAGGTTTCATTTTTATTTGCACACACAAACATGGACATAGAATATTAACGGCAGTTGTCTCTAAGAGGTGAGAATATTAGGGACTTTTTTTCATGATTTTTTTTTCTATTTTCAAGTTTCCTACAGTGAACATATTACTAATTTTATAATAAGGGGAATTTAAAATTTTTTTAGAAATGCCCTTAAAATAAAATGCCCTTAAAGAAGGAAAAGCCAGCTCTCTCGTTTCTCTCTTCCTGGAAACCAGGGGACCACAGACTTAGAACGTCTGCTTTCCTAACATACATAACAATCTAAACAACTGTGACAAGAAGGAAGAATGAGCCTGAGCCCGTACAATTCATTTAGAGTTGCAGGTGAACAGTCATCTTGATTGCAGATACATTTGGGGGTGCTTCCCAAGACCCCTTCCCTGCAAACATGCTCTAGCCCTCACGCCCCACTGAGGTGGAGAGGCAGAGCCCAGGCAGCCATGGTGGGGCGTGAGGGGTGTGCCTCCATCTTCCCCAGCTCTGGCACTTGGCGCCCAGAATGGACCGCCAGCATCCTGGAGCAGACATGCAGAAGAAAGGGCGCCTAGACACAATGTGGCCCCAGAGACAGTAAAACAGTGGTTTTGCATCTAACAGAACAGCAGTTTCTAGCTCCAAATACCATGAGGGGTTGCCATTTCTAATGATCGGCTCCTTTAAGTTTTCTGTAAAATACCCTCACTTGCACAGGCTTTTTAGAGTTTCTGTTCTAGAAACTGTCTCTAAAATGCCAGTTTCACAGTATCTTGTCCACCTTGGTCATCACTGTGTCCCCAGTTGCCAGAGCAATACCTTGCACTTGATATGTATTTGTTGAATCAACTAATGAACCAAAGGACGTAATGAAAGCTAAGTGGGGCCGGGCCTTGGGCAAAGAGAAAGAGTGGCTGCATTTTTGAAAATCTACCAGATGACAGGATACAATGGCTGACACCTCTCAAACTCAGATAGTGTGACTGCGATGCAAAACATTCCTGAAAAATTTAAATATACTTTTAAACCTTCATGACCAACATCACCTAGGCCTAAACGACATCCTTGCATAAGCATCTGGGGAGCTGGGGATGGGACGTATGAACGAGTTGGCGCCGCCCAATGCTAAAAGGTAAAAGGAGCCCTCGAATTGAGTGTGTGATATACAAACACATAAGCACTCCGGAAGCCCATGTATATGCAACGAAGCTGAGAGCTACTCTTTTTCCAATAAAGTAGGTTACATTACCCAAGAAGCAGAGACTCAAATGATTGCTTGAAGGAGCAAAAAAAAAAAAAAGAAAAAATAGAATGTGTTCAAAGAGTATAGCAATTTAACCCACTCCAACAGATAAAACATCTAAAAAAAAAAAAAAAAAATCTGACTTATCTTTCCTTCTATATCCTGGTGGGTATGTTTGAGATGATCCAATTTCATGTGGAACAACCATAATTGAGAGGAAACATAAAGATATGAGTCCAGGGCAGAATTCTATCAATTTCCTTGACAGGCAAGAAAGAAAGTATCAATAGGAGCATGCAAGATTATAGAGACTGTTTTACATCTGTTTTGCATAATGCTCTTTGGTCTTTTATTCCCTGTCCAGTAAGTTTTTTTTTTTTTTTTTTGATCTTTCAAAATAAATTCTAGGGAAGAAAGGACAGGTGTGGACAATTAAAAAAAAAGAAAACCCTATACTCTACATTGTTTCTTGGCTCAACTAATAAGAATCATTTTCTGAGGTAAAAGGAGCATTTATTATGATGATGCGTTTGTAGCTACATTGCTTAAGAAAGTAAAATAAATTAACAGAAGGATGGCAGAGGGAAGGAGAAGCTGATACCTGAATTTCTGATGCAGCCTTTGCATGCTCATTATTACATTGTCTTTTTGTATTACTTTTGATTTATAACGTAATTGAAGAACTATAGAAATGTTAATGGCAACGGTACAGCTTTGAGGATGACAAAATTGCTTACTAATTGTTGTCTTTAAATTTGGTTGATTATTGAAGTATTAATTCTCTGGGTTCCTTTCAGATGGGGACCACCATCGAAGGGGGTCAGGGTGAAATGCATTGCCTAGTTAGAAAGGCAACTTTTATCATTTGGTGTATTTCCCCCTTGGTTGACCTTTTAAAGGAAGGGACAGACTGTAAATTAAAATTCTCTGCACTAGGGCTCAATAGCAAACCTTAAGGTGAGTCACTGCATTTTGTTTTGTATTTAGATGAGAAATTGTTGCTCGTGTTTACACTTTTTTTTCAACATGTCCTGCTCATTATCTTAAGGGAAAGACAGAACACTGCAATACTGCAATGATTATTAGTGAGGCTGGTGATGAGGTTACTGAACCATTTGGAGTTGACTTTCCTTTTGTAATGCATAATTACAGGGGATTATTTACAGTCTTTTGTGGTTTTTTTCTGCTTTTTAATGATTCACATTTTTATTCTTTGTTCTCTCCCCTGTGAAGGGGAGGATTTCTACATGTTTAGTATGAATTATTATTTGGAGGGTTACATTATTCCCTGGAATGCTAGAAGTAAAGAAAAATTTTCAAAACTAAATAAATAAAGAGCGAACCTCACCACAGTCATGTTCTCAAGATTTGGAAAAAGCAGACCAAAGAAAAGAAGGCACAGAGCCATTATTCAAGGAACACGTTTCCCACTTGTATGGCAATCCTGGGGCATATTATGTTGTAAAACATCTTTTTCCCCTTCTAACTTCTTAAATTGCTCCAGATGCTCTTTAACCATAAAGAAATGTAATGATAATTTTTTTTAAAGCTGCATCATCTGTTTCCATATCTGACTTCCCTGAGATGGGCCAGTTAGTTTGGGAAGTTCAAATCAGAAGCAAGTTTATGTATATGGTTCATTTGCACATAAATAGGGATGAAAGACCATTGTGAGCCTTGCAGTGCAGAGAGTTCCTAACCACTTCACTTTAGCACAGAACTATTGAAATGTTCTGTGACATCACTGCCCCATCCACAAAATGGCAATGATAATAATGCCTACCTGATGGGTTTTCGTAAGGATCAAATTTGTTATACATATAAAATATTTAGAATCCAATTCTGAGCACATAATAAGTGCTTAATGAATGTAAACTACTATTTCCGGAAGTTTGCTAATCATCCCTTTTGTGGACGTTAAGATGGTTTGGGGTGATTCATAGAGAAATTCTTATTTTAATATTTAATGTGTATCAATTAGGATGCCCTTGGCTATGAAGAGTAGAGATTATTTGTGAATAATAATTTTCAACCAATAAGATTTTAAAATAAAAATTGTGTTAAAACAAGGGTTGGCCAAACTGTAGCCCACAAGTCAAATATGAATCATTGTTTTTTGTATGGTCTGCAAATTAAGAACGGTTTTTATAGTTGAATATCTGCAAACAATTCAGTGATGGTGAGCACTGAAAAAGAAAAAGGGAAAAAAATCTTTCCTATAAAAAATTATACCTTATTAATTATATTTTGAATTTCATCAATAAATAATTGGTGGAAATTTGTTTTGCCTCTTGTTCTATAAATACCTATATAATAGCCTTGATTTTTTGCCTCTTGGTCCGTAAAGCCTAAAATATTTACTATCTGACCCTTCGCTATTCTCCCATACAGCAAGAGGCCCCAGATGTAGACCGACTCTCAGCTGGTCAAGAGAGCAGTTCTAGATCTCATTAATACCGAGATTCTTTCCACATGTCCACTCTGCCATCCTTATTGTGTGAGCTTTACCTCCAGGCTAGCTTCTTTCATGGTCATGAGTTTCTGTAGCTCCAGACATGCAGAAATACCCTCCTCTGAATAAGAAAACCTTTCCTTGAGAATAAAAATAAGAAAACCTTCCCCAGAAATACACCAGCAGACTTTGCTTACCTCTTATTGGTCAGAAATGGGTCATATGACTGCTCCCGAACCAATCACTGGAGAAGGGCATGACTTTGATGACTGGCCTAGACTAGTTAGGTTCTAATTGGAAATGTCAGCTTTCTTTGAAGCACATTATTGCACGGAGAGAGAATACTTGGATAACCCAACACACTAGGGTTCTGCTAAAGAGAGGGAAGAAGGGAAATGGACTTTGGATAGCAATCTATAGCATGTTTCTTTCCTCAAATATGTATTAGGAAAATCCGAAATTAGCACGTTGAACCATGCTTTCATAGCTCTTATTATTCAGGGTAAGACCAAATTTTTTAAGTCTATTTAATTAAAAATATTAATTAAATAAGAGTATGGTAAGAAAAGGTCATGGCAAAAATTAGGAATCTGGTACGCAAAAGGTTAAATCACAAAATGACAAAGATTTAGGCAATTCTGCATGTTGGCCATTGTTTATGCTATGCTTTGCTCCTTGCTTAGGAACTCCTATTGATTCTTCAAAGCCCAAATCAAATATTAGCTCAAGGAGTCTTCCCTGATCTCCTATTTTTTTTATTATGCTCCTGTAGGATTAGTTTCCCCCAGAGCACTGTCTCTTTCTTACATCTCTTATAACAAGGACCAGGTTGTGTTATTTATGTTATTTATACACTCCTGATTGGGAATACCTTATTTATTGTTCCACCATTCATCAAACATTTGTTGAGCACCATTTACATGATTCACAGAGAACATTTTTATGTCCATTTCTAGCCCCAGCAACTAAGGCAGGACACATGCGAGCTGCTTATGATATGTTTGTTGTACAAAAGAAGAATTGTTCAAATAATTTCATGAATTAACAATATCGATGTAAGTTTAGCAAAAGGAGAAAACACATTTTGAACACCTTTCACTCCAGCAAATTCTTATTTAATCCAAAATGAAACCACCCAATCTCATTAAATCTCTGAAGTTTGAGTCACTTTTAGAAATAAGCTCAGACTAAAATGTCTCTGGAGTAGGACTGGATTAATGCATGGGTATTTGGAGGTAAGGCCTTTTGCCCTGAACCATTAGCTCTTTATTATTTTACTCTACCTAAGAGTGTCTGTTACTTTCTTTCCTATAAAGGAACACCCACCCGCCCCCCCCAAAAAAAACTAACTAAAAATGGACTCCTCTCACCATTTAAAAATTATTCTATTTCTAATTTCTAATTTACTACCTTACTTGGAATGCTTTGATGACATCTCCTTTCTCTTAGGATAAAGGCAGAAGCCTTCAGTATCCTTCACAGACTCCATAACTTCACCCAAAATTTTCTTTTGTTCGAATCTCACACAGCTCACTCTCTTCCTTTCTCTGCCAGAGCCACACTGGTTTGCTTGCTGTTTCAAACATGAAGCTTCTCCTACCTCAGGACCTTTGCTCATGCTTTCCCTATGCTCCAAATGCTCTCCAACTCCTGTTTACCCTGAGGTCTCAGGTTGTAGGTTACTTCCCCAGGGAAGCCTTCCTGGTCCCTCCAAACTACACTAGGCTCCCATATCACATGTTCTCATAGTCCTTGTATTTTGTTCTTCAAAATACTTATCTAACTTTTAATTAAATTCATCCCTTGTGTAATTATGTGTTTGATTTCTATTTTCTCCTTGAAAGGGTAAGGTCCATGAGGTTAGGGAACTGTGCATTGTCAATTGCTATATCTGTAGTCCTTAGAATAGGGTCTGGCACATAGTAGGTCTTCAACAAAGACTGGTTGAATACACATATAAATGAGCCTGTCCACAGAGCAACAAGGTCACTGCCTGAGCCAATTTCTATTGGCCAATCCTCCAGGATCACAGGAATTCCAAACTCATTTTCTCTTGACAACGAATACTCATCTCTGCATTCACCCGACAAACATTTATTGAGTGCCTGCTAAGGGCCAGGATTCTTGTAGTCAGTGAAGATAGAACCATGAACAAAATGACCAAGACCCAGGCCTCACGGAGCTCACGTTCCAGTGGTGAGACCAAAACTACACAAATAAGCATATAAACGCATAACGAAATGTCAAACAACAACACAAACTATAAAGAAAGCACCAGAACTCTCTTTGAAAATATGTTTTCGTGGTGGTGGTGGTGGTGGTGTCCTTTTCCAAAAATTGACTTTCTGTGCTATGAAAAAGAAGAGCCACCATCGATTTAGCAAGCATCTGAGCTTAGCTCACTCTTCACACCAGCTAGTAAGGGTCTATTTACAGGACGATCTCCTTCCTGTGTAGGAAACAGACAACAAATAATATATTTCAGGGTTAATTTAACTTTTCCCAAATTACAAATTCATCTAAAGCGCCATCCACCACCGGGCGATAACTCAGGTGCTGCCAGGTTTTAAGTACTGTAACGGCGGGCTGGTGTTCAACTCCTAGCACACTTCTTAAAAGATGGCCACCCTGGGGTTTCGATCAAGCCTACATAATCATATATTGAAGCTCGGCTTATTTATTTCCATGATTCTGAAGCACCATTAATCATTTTTCTTAAGATGGATGATGTGTTATATAATTAATAAAACACAGGAGCTTAGGAAGAAAGCTGAGAGAGAGACATCCAGCCAAACACTGAGAAATGGTGTCACTTTTTGGTACCAATGAAAATCTCAATCTTCAGAAGATCAAGTCTTCACTGGAGGAATATGAAACAACCATTTTTCTTTCATTTTCCTTTCCAGCCTTCTCCTCCCTCCCTTTCTGTGTTTACCCAACCTAGACACTGGACGGTGCTACTTTTTTAGATCCAAAAAAAAAAAAAGTGCATTGGGAGGGAGGGATGAGGGACAGTGAATAAAATCATTAATTCAATTTTGTACCGTTTTGCCTCTGGTGATTGCTGTTCCTGAGGGTAATAGCTTGTCTGTGGTTCTGACCCAATTCTTAAACCCCTCTCATGGTACTCCACCAATGAATCTAATGGTTCATTAATTGCAAACATCTGAAATCATTAGAACCTGACTGAGCACAGAAGCATCAAACCTTCCAAAGCTGTAACTGCTTAACCAGCAAATGGGCTCATTGCAAAGGAATGTCGATGTTTATAGTAGATGTAACCCAAACTCGGGTGTTCATTGACACTTTGTTTCATTTGTATACAACCACCCTGGCATCTATCTGTTCCTGAGAACATGATTTATCCAGTGCTATATCCCGGAACTGACAGGCCAAAGATGAGAGCCTAACCCACATGAAAGCCGGGGCTGTGTGTATTCCTAAAACAAATATTTAGTATCTGACAAGCTCTGGTTAATATTAATTCATGATAGAAAGCAGTCAGTTTAAGCTTAGTTCATGCCAAAATCTATTTGGGTTTTGTAAATCATTTTTCAGGATTATAGAGTAGAATATCAGACCCCCTTCCCTAAAATTAGAAATGTTTCAGAAAACATCCAGCCCAGAGTTCCAAATGGGCTGCCCACAAGCATAAAATCTTCCTGTAGATGTTTTTCTTTGACTAGCAGAGTGCTTTAAAAGAATAGTTTTTAATTATTTGCCAAGTCTGAATTTCTGACTTTTCTTGCAGGTCTAGCAATACTTGGTCCAGATTCCTACAAGGCAACAGTCAGCTGGAGCTGAACGGAGGCTAACCCCGTGGAAGACACACATGCCTGCCATTTGGCCAGAGCCCCACCTCTCCCTCCTATTTATACTATCCCACTTACACCTGCCTACTGTTCATCTGACAGGTGAGGACACTGATGTCTAGAAAGGGAGAAGGATTGTCCAAGGACATGCATTTGGTTAGTGTCAGAGCTGGGACGAGAACCCAAAACTCCCCATTCTACATTATTGCTTATTTAGTTAGAATCACTCAGTGCCATTCCACACTGATATGCACATGGTTTTTGGAAGAAAAACTTAAACCTGGTGTCTAGGGAGTTTTCAAAGGCCATGGAGTATGCCTGGGTCACGAGCATTATCATTAACCAGTCTTCATTATGGCACATGCATGTTGTTACTTCTAGGATATCTGAGTAAGTGGCATTTTGCAAAACTGCAAACATCCATTAAGCTGTTCCCATCCTTATGCATATCTAATTTGGGTGGGCTGTGACTTTTCTGCACTAGGATACTGACATCCTTACCGAACCTCACGCCAATTCCATAATAGTAAGTACTGCTACCATTTATTAGACATGTCCTGTGTTCCAAACTGTGTCTATACCCTTTCCTCCTTAGTATTCAGAGCAATCCTCAAAGATCAGTTTATTGTTCTCATTTTACAGATGCAAAATTGGGGGCTCAGTTAGCCTAATCAGCTCTATCAGGATGACGCAGCTCAATGAATGACAGAGCTGGGCTTTGAACCCAGATACGTTGGGTTCGAGTCCCTTGCCTTGCAGCTATATCCTACACTGGCTGACTGCTGTTAGGTTAAGTTTTTGCCCTCTTGGCATATGCAAGAATGACGCTCATATGTTCAATGTAGCTCAAAGTAAGGAGGCAAACAAATACAGGAGAGACATACAGTCAAGAATGGGTTAAACTTCCTGATAGCATCAGTTTAAAAAATGAATTCTTCGCATTTTTAAAATGTGTGTTGGAAGCATATTTCTCTATGTGCAACAAAAACATTTAGGCTCCCCTGTCACTTAGGTGAATTTTGTTTGCATGCTCTCTTCATGGAATACTGATGTTAATTTTTGGTTAAGTTTAATCTTACCAAGTATAAAGCAATTTGATAGAATAAGTAACCTTTCATTAAAGTTCAATACCGTACTTAAGGAAAATGGGACTGTGTGCATTAATTGATAGTTGACAGCTATTATTTCCAAGAAAACCTTTTATAGTAAAATTTCTATTTGATGGATTGGAATTTATAAAATTTGCATTTAACTGAGCTGGATTCAACTGGAAGTACTGGGGACGGATTTCTTCTTCAAACAATATCCTATCTTTACATTTTTATTAAATATTTATTAATGGATGGAATCTTAATTTAAAGAGTAGAGCACAGATTTTATTTAATAACTCAGGTTTATTAGTACATGAACACAAGTATTTGCACCATATTTGACTTTGATAAAACATGACTATTTATGAGTATATTTATCCGTGGAGACTTAATTAGCACTATTGAGTTTGGGACAAATTGCTTAATAAAGAATTTTATTTTATTTTACTTTATTTTTAATTTTTTAACTCACAATAAATTACATGCGTATCATTGGGAATTTTTCTTCCAGTCAGCAGCTTAGAAGGAAGCAATATTATCTTGGATTTGGCATATTTGACTGGAATTACAAAAATGTGGAATGGAACTCTGATTCTATTCAGATTCTGCCCCACCCTACCTCTTCACAAATCCAAGGACGCTTGAGTGAACATTAAGATTCTTTTGGCATCATTACGCAAGATTTTCATAAATGAGATGATAGTAACATGAAAGCTATTTTTCTCCCATTAATTCCAATCGAAAGTATGAACAGGATTTCCCATATATTTCTATAAAGTATTCACCGTCAAAATTGCTCTTGCCACTTAAGAGATGGAAAGGTTGAGTCTAAGAACAGTGAAATCACTTGAAATTCAGCTCACTCAGGAATACATCAAGATCAGAATCCAGGGTTTGCAATCTGTTTCCAAAACGGAGCACCCAGATTAAAAGCCTCCACCTCATGCTGCCAGTGTCCTCCTCTTCTCCCAGGTAGACCCGGTTCCCTGGCGTCCTTCAGGGTTTAGGTGAAGTTCTCAGCTACAGCATCCGGGACCACCCTGAGGACGCCCTATCCCTCCTGTTACCTACCACTGCAGAGCATATATCAAAGGTGGCAGTTATATAGTTACCTGAGTACTTTTTTTGTAGTATACCTCCCCCGTTAGACTTTGCATCTCCATGAGGGCAGGAATGTTGTCGAATTTGCCCACCTTTCTACATGCTCTGTGTGTGGTACGGAGAAGGTTCTCAGTGAATTGTTGAGTGAAGGGATGGACAGAGACTCTTAAAACTCAGAGCTCAAAATTCATTTCTGCAACCACAATATAAATCTTCTGTGAGACCAAGGGTTCCTAGTTTGTATGATAAGGCACGGTTTCTTCCTGTCTTCCAAAAACTGGAAAAGAGAAATTGTAGCCAAATATTTCTATGAGCTACTTAAAAATCCTTATGATATGATACAAATCAGGAACTTGGGTGGCTCTGCTCAGAAGACTCATTCATTTCCCTGACAGCTCCCGATGGGGTACTGACCATGAATCCAAACCTACGGGGCCAAAAGCAGTCTGCTTTTTATCACTTCGGTAAAGAAACCCTGTTTATTTCCCCCCTCAGTGGTCCTGCTACCCCCAGATGAATTCAACAGTGCAATTTACTAGACATGACAAAAGATACGGTAATATCCCACAACGTGGCATTTATTCCCAGGACAACTTGGTACTACATGAAGAGAACATGAGAAAATTTTCACAAGAAAATGGGGCAGTTATGTAATTCCTACGAGAACCTGTCTGTGTTCGGATTTAAGGACCCAGAAGGCTGAGGGGCAATTCAATTTCTGTGCGCAGCAAACTCCTCTACTTTCCGGAAGTTTCCTTCTTCTGCAGCTCCTTTGGGTAAAAAGAGTTGTTGAGTTCTTTTAGCATCTTTTCTGAAGTTAGGATTATTAATATAAAGATACAGCATGTCGCCTTATGAATTGGGAAAAACAAGAACTTACTAGGATGGACAAAAAAAAAAAATCTACTCTGAGTTCATTTAGTTCTTACAGATGTAATCTTGTCCTCAGCCCAGGGGTCAACACATTTTTTTTTTTTTTTAAAAGAGCCAGATAGTAAATATTTCTGGCTTTGCAGGCCGTTCAGTCTCTGTCACAACCACTCAGTTCTGCCCTTGTAACACTGAAGCAACTACAGACAATGCATACACAGATACAACTATGTGCTAATAAAGCTTTATTTCTAAAAACTTGTGCTAGCGCAGGGGCCCTAGTTTGCTGACTTGTGATGTAGCCTAAATTTTTGGATAAAGCCATGTTCTCTGGTAAGAAATAAGAACTCACATCTAAAAATATTAAAAATAGAAATATACCATACGATCCAGTGATTCCTACCAGGTATTTACCCAAAGAAAATGAAAACACTAATTCGAAAAGATATATGCACCCCTATGTTTATTGCAGCATTATTTACAACAGTCAAGGGACAGAAGCAACCCAAGTGTCCATCCACAGATGAAGGAATAAAGAAGATGTGGTCTATCTACACAATAGAATATTATTCAGCCATTAAAAAAAAAGAAATCTTGCTATTTACAACAATATGGATGGACCTAGAGGATATTATGCTAAGTAAGATAAGTCAGACAAAGAAAGACAAATACTACATGGTTTCACCTATATGTAGATTCTAAAAGAACAAAACAGATGAACAAACAAAAAAGCAGAATCTTAAATATAGAGAACTTCTAGTTGCCAGAAACAAGGGTGAGGGAGAGGGATAGGTGAAACAGGTGAAGGGGATTAAGAGATACAAACTTCAGGTATAAAGTAAGTCACAGAGGGGCGCCTGGGTGGCTCAGTTGGTTAAGCAACTGCCTTGGGCTCGGGTCATGATCCCAGAGTCCCAGGATCGAGTCCCGCATCGGGCTCCCTGCTCAGCAGGAAGTCTGCTTCTCCCTCTGACTCTCCCCCCTCTCATGTGCTCTCTCTCTCTCTCTCTCTCTCTCTCTCTCTCTCTCTCTCTCATTCTCGCTCTCTCAAATAAATAAATAAAATCTTTAAAAAAAATAAAGTAACTAAGTCACAGAGATGAAAAGGACAGCATAAGGAATATAGTCAACAATACTGTAACAGCGTTGCATGGTGACAGATGGTGACCACCTTTAGCATGGTGAGCACTGAGTCATGTACAGAATTATGAAATCACTATGTTGTACACCTGAAACTAATATAAGATTGTATGTCAACTACACTTCAATAATCAATTTAAAAAGAACACACACCTGGGAAGGCCTAGAATCCCCAAAAATCCTCCTTTCCACTGCTCCCACCCATTGATGGATACCTGAAATCACACCTTAGAGGTTTCAACTCTTTTCTTTTAATATATGTTAATAGGTATGCACCTGTGAAGGGAAAAAGTGTTGTGTAGTCAAATATGTTTGAGATGCTGGATCAACAAATTTAAGCAGATTTATTTATTGAAGAACTTTTTAGAGCTTTTAATATGCTAATGTGCCTTGAAAACAGGGGAAAGCAGAGCATAAGCGTTTCCTAAATGTATTTGATGACAAAATCTTTCTGTGAGGGCATTTTCAGGACTGTTTTCCACCAAACACATCTTGGGAAATTCTTTTTTAAGATAAGGATGTCGTTGAGGAGGAGTAATAAATAATGATAGTTATCATTTATTGAGTCCTTACCATACTGGTTACACACACATCTTTTAATTTAATCCTTTCAACCGCCTTATGAATTACATCCCCCTTTATAATTAGGAATATTGAAATATAAACAGGTTAAGAAGTCTGCTTTTGGTTATATAACTAGTAAGTGGCGGAGCCAGGTTTCAGATGTGTATGTGTGTCTGACTTTAAAATTCAGTCTCTTAACCTCCATTAAATCTTAAAGTCAGTAAAACTTTAGTTTGAGATAGGACTTCCCAGAATCAGAGAATTTTAGACCAACAGGGGCCATTGGAGATACAGTTTAATCCACCTACAGAGAAATGAATTTATTCCTTAAAAGAGAAAATTCAAGCCCAATAAAAGGACAGGACTGGTGCAGGGACACTTAGCCCTCAAACTGGGAGATCAAAAAATTTAAAGAATATTGCACTACATCAAAAACTAATGATGTACTATATGTTGGCTAATTGAACATAATAAAAAAAAGAATATTGCTTTTATTCCAGTCTAATTTCTTTCCAAAGAAGCCTTTGCTGAGGTTTGCTCAGTGGAGGAAAGAGAAACAGGTTATATCAGTCAGGGCTATTTTATCTGCAACTGTCAGAAAACCTCTACTCATCCTGATTTAAGCAAAATGAGAATTTGTTGGCTCATGTAACTAAAAGGCAGATACTGTACTTGGCCTCAGGTATGGGTTAACCTAAGAGTTAAACCATCTCACCCAGACCTGATTCTTTCCATTTGCCTGTGCTCTCAGCCAGCCAGATTTTCTTCCTCTGGCTTTGTGTGGCAGCCATATGGCTAAATTCTCCCATGTTCAAATCCAGCAGGAAAATAAATTTTCTCTTCCTCCAACAGTTGAGACAAAAGTTCTGCCTCTGACTCTCATGTAACCAAACTAAGGTTCAAACATAAGAAAACCTTCTGCATTGCCAAATATACCCTTAGCTAGGAAGCTACCATCAGTTGCATAGAAAAAAAAAGAAGAAAAATTAACATCTATGAGAATAATTAATGCTGGGCATATTAATACTCACATTGAAGGATTGTTATAAGGATTAAAAAAGAAACAAAATATGTAAAGTGTCTACTATGCCATCTGACAGATGGTAGGTGGTCAATCAATATCAATTATCTTTCTTTGTATCTTCTACCATCAGCGATTAATACTAATAGAATTCTCATGCTATCCAATTCTGTTGGCATGTTGTTCGTGATGCCTCCAAGAATGAAGGGATCCAATGCAGCCCATAGATGTTGTACACAACAAGAAAATCACAACAGTGGGTTTGAACTGGCAACAAGATTATTCTCAGAACTGCTTCATCAAAATAGGAAAGTCTTTCTCCCTTTATAATAGTTATAATATTATAACTTTATAATAGTTTTTATATGATGGAAATGTCTTCTGGAAATGTCAAGGCTTATAAGAGCCCAAAAACCAGACACTGAAATGAAAGTTCAAGCAAGCTTCTGCAAAATGCCAACAGAATTACTCAGAAAGTGGAGGTAGAAAGGAGAGATCCTGAAGGTACATGAACCCAAATTTGCCCATAGCAATTTCACCTATTTTTTAGCTAGAAGTTCGAGAGAACTCACCAAAATCAGTAAGTGGCCAAATTAAACCACAACATCATTTGTGACTGTTATGTCTTAGTGACACCTCGAAATGTGATGTAGACTATGACATTTTCACTGTCATCATCATCACTCCTTAGCACGAGTAAGACAGGAACTTGAGCTTCTGGAAGAACTAACACACTTTTCCTACCTAACGAAAACAGCTCACCGAAAACTGTAGGGAAATCTTGAAAGTGCCAGAGAAAAACATGTTACATACATACAAGGGAACAAAGATGAGACCAACGGCTAATTTCCCATCAGAAATATGGAAGCCAGAAGATATTGGATGATATATCCAAAATACTGAAAACAAAAAAAAATCAGTTAACCAAGAATTCTACATCCAGCAAATCTAGGTCCCCACTCCTTAGGTCTAGGCTGTGCATAATGACTTACTTCTAAAGTGTACAGTATGGAATGGGAGGAGTACCTTTACGGTAAAGAGACCTGACAAACACCACCTCAGCCCGGTGATCAAGGTGAACATCAGTAATTGTCAATCATGTGGGTATTATATCAAGGGTACTTGATATATTGTGAAAATGACACTTTGTTACTGTCATCTTTCTGAACTATTTCCCATAATCCTAGTCTTATCATGAGAAAAACACAAGACAAATTCCAACAAAGGGGCATCCTACAAAAGACATGACCAGTACTCCTCAAAATTTTCAAGGTCAGTAAAAATTAGGAAAGCTTGGAGCACCTGGGTGGCTCAGTCGGTTGAGTGTCTGCCTTCGGCTCAGGTCATGATCCCAGAGTCCTGGGATCAAGGACCGCCTCAGGCTCCCTGCTCAGCGGGAAGCCTGCTTCTCCCTCTCCCATTCCCCCTGCTTGTGTTCTCTCACTGCTTCTCTCTCTGTCAAATAAATAAATAAAATCTTTAAAAAAATAATGTATTAATAATTGTTCATTCACTGTAACGATTATACCATACTAATGTCCAAAGGTAATAATAGGGGTAAGTGGGTGTAAGGTATATGAGAACTTTCTGTATTATCTTAATTTTTCTGTAAATCTAAAACTACTCTAAAAAATAAAGCCGATTTTTTAAAGTCCCAATAAATTTAAGGAACTAAATCCACACAAAATATGTACTCTAACCATAATAGAATTAAATCAGAAATAAATAATGAAAACACAACATATCAAAATTTGTGGGATGCTGCTATGGCAGGGCTCAAAGGGAAATTTATAGTCCTACCTGCTGACATCAAAAAAGAAGAAAGGTCTAACATCAGTGATCTAAGCTTTTACCTTCAGAAGATAGAAAAAGTAGAGCAAATTAAATTCCAAATAAGTAAAAGAAAGAAAGCAATAAAATTAGAGAATAATACTTGCAAAACATATATCTTGCAAAGGACTGGTGTTGAGAATATACAAACAATATCTCAATAATTAAAAAATTTAAAAAAACAGGTGAAAGCTTTGAGCAGACCCTTCATGAAAACAATACATAGAAATAATCAAGAAATACATGAAAATATATGTAACATCATTGATCATTACGAAAAATGCACATTAAAATCACAAAGAGCTATATACTCCTATAAATCCACCAAAATAGCTAAAATATAAATGACTGGCAATACCAAGAGTTGGTAAGAATATAGAAAACCTGGAGCCTTCAAATATCACTGGATAAATGTAAAGTGATACAGTCACTTTGGAAAACAGATCTACAGTTTCTAAAAAGTTAAAATATACACACTTATCCAGTAGATCCACTCTAAGGAAAAATGAAAACATATGGCTGTATGATTTATAATAGCCAAAAAATGAAAACAACCCAAATACATATCAACTGGTGAATGGAAAAACAAAATGTGGTATTATCCATACAATGGAATAAATATGGTAAAAAGGAATGAACTATTTATTGATACATGCACCAGCTTCAGGGAGAAAAAAAAATCTTGGCACTAAGGATTCAAATTAAAATATACTTTAACAGAAAGACAATAAATATTATTGAAAAATAAGCACTGACTGCAATCACTTCAGCTTTCAAGAGATGTGATGTAATTCATCCCTAGGGAAGTCCCTCCCCTTCTTTTTTTTAAAAGATTTTATTTATTTATTTCTTTCTTTATTTGAGAGAGAGAGCATGAGCTGGGGGGGAGGGGCAGAGGGAGAGGGAGAAACAGGCTCCCTGCTGAGCAGGGAGCCCAATGTGGGACTCAATCCCAGGACCCTGAAATCATGACCTGAGCCCAAGGCAGACGCTTAACCGACTGAGCCACCCAGGCACTCCCCCTCTTTTTTTAACCTAGGACACTTCTTTGATAAGGTCCTTTGAGCATAAAACTGGGACCTTTCAGGTCATAGTATGGAAGTCAGAAGTAAAACAGAGAGAGGGCTAAACACTCTCATATAAGAAAAAGAAAAGAAAAGTGATGGCCCTTTGCTGTCAAATCTAGAGTCAAATCCAGGTGAGGAGCCTGGAATGAAAAGGAAAGATCTCATGTAAAGGAAAGGAGGATGGAGGGAGATCCAGAGAAACATGGGAGGCATTCAGAGGGTGTCCACCTGCAGGAAGTTCCATGTGGCAGAAAAAGATCTAAAAATGTCTCAGATCCGTGATGACTTATATTGAAATGCTTTCATTCACGAAATAGTTATCAAGCCCCTATTCTGTGCCATGCTCTGTTCTGGGCACCAGAGACACAACAGTTAGTCAATAAAATCACAAAATACCCAAAGTCTACACTCAACAATTTGAGGCTGTTTGCTACCCTGTGTTGTAATGTCCCTTCACTGCCCCCCAAACCAGCAATAAAATTCCACTACAAACAAAAACATTGTTTTAATGGCGCATTGGGGGAATAAGGGACCACAGATGTTTTCCAATGTGAGTCAAAATAACACCAGCAAGACTGGATGACAATCACAGGAAGGAAGAGTCATGGCTAAAAAAACAGGTCATGTCAGACAGACGGACCAGAACAAAGGCTGACTCAGAAAGCCATAGAGATATCAAGAGGGGATAGTAGATCTACATCATGAAGGATGGCAGTGTGGGACTATTTAGGGCCATTCATCAATGTATCAGTGCCCCTCCTTCTAGGAAAATGGTAGAATTGCACATTTTTGCCTCCTTCAAGTTCGGCCTGGTCCGAACACTTGCTTTAGCCAGTGGAATATGAGCAGAAATGGAATATGTCCCTTTCATGGTGACACTTTTTGAATAAGATGAATAAACAGCCATGTTCTTTTGTTTCCCGTCATGACAAACAAAAAGCATGCAGGTCGTGAAGCCTCTGTCAACAGCTTCTCCCAGGGAGGAGATTTAAGAGCGAGCCCCCAGCAAACTTGAGCAAGAAATCAACCTTGGTTGCTTTTAAGTTGCTAAAATCTGGGGGTGGTTTATTACCGCAGCATAAACTTGCCAATTCCGACTGATAGAGGCAGACTGAGCCAGTCCATGTGGATAGGGTAGCTGCAGGACGCAGGGATATCAGAGATTTTTAAAGATCTTTTTAAATAACCGAGTCCTCTGAAGGAGCTAGGAAAAGAGTGTGCTTTCAGATGCCAGATTGGAACAGATGAGAACATAAAAGCAGTAAATTCAGCCCTAAGGATTCTAGAAGGTAAGGCAAGCATCCTGACAGGTATACTTGTCTTTTTCTGACAGGAAAAAGTATACACCTTCGTTCAGAGACAATACTTTTTATCCCCCTAGAACTAAATTCAAGCTGGATTTGTCCTCTGGGGATTTGTTTAAAGGATGAGTAGCAGAGTGAACAACATCTCTAGCCACAAAAATCACAGAAACATTGTAAAACTGGACAGTCCTTTCAGTGACCCCATCGAGACAGAAAAGGCATCACTTAAAATGGCGAGGCAGGGAAGCCATTTGCTATGAAAAGTTGAGATAACATGGACCAAGCAAGCTACTTCCAGATGACCTAAGTCAGGGTTACCCAAACCACAGGCATTTCTAAAACATTTCACAAATTTTGTCTTTTATCCCCCATGGCCACCTGCTCTCCACACTTTAGTTACTTCATATTTTATTTAAATCGATTGCCATTTATTTACTTAGATGTATTTTTAAAGAAAAAGAATGTATTTGAATAGTATACACTGAAAACCAGTATCATTAGCCACAAATGGAAACACGCTGGAAGCCCCCTTGATGACATATACCCATAAAAACAAAACAATGAATACAATTGTTTGATGTTATCTAGATACCATAATTTGCTAAAGTTTATAAGCCTGGGGCTCACCTAGTGTTAAAAGGGGACATTACAAAATGATAGCATCCACCTGAGTCTTTCTCCTTCATGCACCAGAATTAAAGAGAATTATAAAGAGAATAATTTGAATACTAAACAATTCAACGCACTACCTAAAATCATTTCAAGTACTCTCTGTGGTATGTGTCCCACCTTTGGGGAGATACGGATTGTGGTGGCCATGAAACTGGACCTCTCAGATTCCAGACAGTGGGGCACAACTGACCAACAAGCCCAGATGCTGTGCTCTGACCCACCACCGTGTTCTCACAAAGGCCATGCTTCCCATGGGCTGCTCCTGGCCAGTGATGGAGGCAGCAGGGTACCAAGGCTGGGAGACCAGGCCTCCTGTAACACGCCACTATGGCTCATCAGCCTTGTCGAACATTCTCAGAACTGCCCTGTGCACTAGAGGCCCCCATCCAAGCCCTCTGCTTCCGATTCGGACCCTCCCCACAGTCCGGTGGCTCTCCCCGCATCTCTCCAGGACTCTCCCATTTTCCTTTGTCAGCTACTTCCCCTAATAAGCTTACATGTGTCTACCCTGCCTCACGTCTGCTTCTCAGAGAACCTAGGCTCAGAGGTTGACATGCCTAATGCGTCTTTTGGAGACAAAACGGACAGGCAGGAAAATGTTCCACTAAGTTGCTGTGCCCATGCATCAGAAATGAATCTCAGATTGGGAGAATCTGTCTCCCTGTGCCCAGAGCACACACTACAGACAGTCTCTATTGCTGGCTGAAATGAAAGCCACAAGATCTGTGCAGAGGGATTAAGGAAGGCAAAGCTGACATTGTGCGGTAGAAGTTTAAGAGCTGCATTCTATTCTTCTGCCAAACATGAGGCAAACATCTACTTAGCTTTTAAGACTCAGTTCAAACTCTACCTGTGCTGAGAAGTCTACGCCCGTCTGACCAGCCATCATGGGTCTTGCTGTGTCTGTGTCCCTGTAATGTTCAACTAGCACACATTATCCTGAAAGCACTTACCACGCTGGAGTCATATCTTACAAGAATCAGGAGTAAAGATTATGTAAGGGGAAAATATCTTTCAAAACCCCTTACAGAGGTCCCAGGATGCATATGGGCATACAGTCTCACTGAGTCCCTCCCAGCTAGTTTTTCCTCCAGTGTTAGAAAAATCACTGTCCTTTGGTTAAGCACCTCATAAAGGAGTTGGCTTGCATCTAAAGACCACATTGCAAGAAAAATAGAAGCATGTTGGATCTTTAAATGTGAGAATCACACTTAACAGGAGACGTACTATGAGAAGTACACACAACCTGAAGCTCGCTGAGAAAACCTCTGCTTCCTATTCCCCCCGCATATTCCAGCTGGGGTGTGCCTTTCTTGAGCAGAATAACAGCCCTGGCCATTGAAATAATTATTCCTCTCTCTTACTTCTCATACTTCATGTATAGTTGAATTCCCAAAGGTCGAACTCAGTATCTACTCTAACATCTGTCTCTCTCACCGGAGTCCACTTGACTGGAAGTTTCTAGCACCCACCACAGTGCACACACAGCTGATATTAAAAATACGAGGGAGAGAGAGAGGAAAGGAGGGATCAGGGCAAGAAATGGACACCAAACAAATTCCCAGAAGTTGTCTTAGGTTGGCTTCCCCCAGAAAGAGACCCCGAAATAAGGATTGGAACGGAAGGTGATCCCAGGATCATGATGAAGGGGAGTATGAGGTCATGAACAAAGCATAGGAGTCCTTCCAGAAAGGGTGAACGAATGAGTTGGTGAGTGCCAGGAGCAAATGGGGCTCACTCCTACTGGGGGCTTCTGGGAGACCAAGAGAGCACAACTCAGAAGTCTCCTATGTAAGGGCAAGGAACCTCGAATATTTATCTACCAACTCCACCCACAAGCACAGGCCCACATTCCTGTGGTCAGAGAGATCCCTCAGGCTGAGATTTGCAGGCTTTGTAGAAGAAACCACCTGCGTGTATGAGATGGGTGAATGTTGAAGGAAGAGGGGTGGGACAGAGGCATCCAATGTCACAGAGGGAATGCATTCTGTTACTTTTATTTCAGCCTAAGCCCATTCTCTTTCCAATAAAAAAAAAAAAAACCTCCTCTAATTTTGTATCCCCAGTGAGAACCATAAATTACAGCAAAGATGCCAAAATTTGAACATCTTGGGATTCTGATTTTTTCTTTTGCCAAATATTTATTTATTATGATTGCAATTTACCCATGAGCCTATACTATGTCACCTGTGTCTCTCTCATGAACAATCTCTCTGTAAGTTTTGCATAAATGAGTGCTTTGGTTTTAAAGCAATTTTTGAAATCTACTTGTACCATGCTAACTTCATTCGTGTTTTAAATGTGCATAAACAATATACTAAATCTATAAATCTGTACAATGTTTCCAGCAACTAGTTGCACAGTATTCTTGACTGTTAACATCATTCATATTTAAATGTTTATACTAAGCAGAATTTTTTATTAGTTAACACAAATCTATAGGGTGAAATTGAGATTTTTATAGTCTTGGAAAGAATTCTCCCTCATTGTCCATTAAGAAGTTATCAGGATGAAATGTTTGTTAAATTAAAGGTAAAAATTAAAGCTCACAGGATCACGAGGCAAGCAGCCTTTCCTTTAAATTTTCACATACATGCCAACACTTGACTGGAGAGGTGAGGACATAAGTTATATAATTCTGATTTGATGCCCTGGATTTGGGCAGCCTGTTATGAAATTGTGAAAACCAAAATGGAGATTCTTTCTCTACAAACAATGGAATATGAATTTAGAACATCTATGGTCTTGTTACATTTTGAGCATCAGTATTTCTACCCTGTTCATTGGCCTAAGCCCCAAAGAAATTTCTTTCCTGTAAGTTTCAATGCAGATTGTGCATTGGAATAACTAATTCTCCTCATTAAAATCCAGTCCGTGTTAGTGCCTAAAGTGTTGAAAAAGGTTCAAAAAGGTATACTTTCCTTTAAGCAAAAGCTCTGTATGAAGCCTAGATCTGTTTATTCTTGCTGGTGCGAAGGGAATGGTGAGCTCACTCTCCATGGATCGATGTCCCGACCTTCAGCAGCCCTCCATGACTCATCCCTTCAGTATCTGCCATTGAGCTCCAGAACCCTGCCCTGAACCCTCACCACTGCCCCCATGAACCCCTCCTCAAATAAATAACACCAATGTTTAAAACTCCCAGATGCTTTCATTATCATAGGGAGTGCTATGGTGCATTTTGTGGTAAAGACTAAATTTGTTTCTATTGTGACCACTCCACAGAAACAGGATGGGCCCTCACCCCAGATCTGGTTCAAGTGTCAAGACTGACAACACTACACACATACCAAGCAAGTATGAAAAGGTTTACTACTTGCATAATAAGGTTTTCTGGGTGAGCAGGAGAGGTATCCAAGCAGGTCCAAAATGCCTTGAGAGAACAAAGAAAGAAGATTGACTTGAGGTTTTTATGGTGGGTAAGGTGTGGTCTCCATGAGAGTTTCCATGTGTGGTTTAAACTTCCTGCTGGCAACAAAGTAGGAATTGCCTGGGTTTCCTTATCAGCTTGCCCAGATGTGGGACAGAGGGAGAGAAAGGATAAATGAGTTTTAAAAATTGTCAGCAGTCAAGCATCCAAAAAATAGAGTTGGGCTTTTTATGACAGCTTCCCAATTAAGTCAGATTTTCAGATATTGAAATCATAATAGATACATAATAAAGCATACAGTTACTTGGGCACTTACAACATGCCAGGCATGCACTATTTACACACATTATTGCATTGAGTTCTCATAACAGACCTAAAAGTCAGTGCCTTCTTTGGCTTCTCCCCAGAGGACAACTTGGAAGATTTGAAAAGAAGTCATTTATTTGAGAAGTTAGGGCAGGAACATATTGAAGGCTTGGGAGAGGGACTTGGGGAAGGGAGGAAAGCCATAAAGGATGCTATCTATAATAAGCTGGTCACCACTGGGGGTATTTGGAACCCAACCCAACTCAGGACCCTCTGAGAGATACATGGGACATGATGTTGTCCCCCAGGGGGACGAGGACACAGGAATGTTTACCCACCAATTTCCACCCTCATGACTTGGAGGTCGCACCTGGGATCATCACCTCCAGCACTCCCAAATGTGCAGAGAGAGCTTTCAAGCAGAGAGATGCTGATGCTTGAAACAAGAAGCTATTAGCAGGTAGGAGAGCTATCCTCTGAACTGCAAAGTACTTCCAAAGTGAACCATGGAGACACGAGCAAGGCAGGCTCTACCTACCTGCAAACAGTCACTCTTATTATCCTCATCGTACAGATGAAGAAATGAAAGCTCAGAGAGGATAAATAATGTTTTCCAAGATCACACATATAATAACTAAAGAGCTGGAACTAACACCAAGGCCATCTAACTCCTGAGCCACGTTTGTCCACAAGGCAACATGGACATAAGAGGACTCTGCCACTTTCACAAAGTGGAATTAAAACAGAGGCAGCATGGCAGAGTGGTAATAAGGTGTGCTCTGAGGTCAGACCGTATCATTTCAAATCCTAGCATGGCCACCTACCAGCTTGGGAACCTTGGGCAAGTCTTTAAACCTCTGTGTCTTGGTTTTGCCATCTACACAATAGGATAATAGTAGCTAGCCCCTTCATCACATGGTTTGTACAGAGAGTTCACATAGTGCCTAGTAAATGCTATCGTTTATTTTACAGGTCTGGCTGAGTGTCAAGTTAGCAGGTTTCCTGATACCTGGTTTTCATTCTGAACCTATAGTTTTAGAAAATAATTCGTCTGACCTGGTTTACTTTTTGGAAACCATTTCATATGCTTCCCTCCCTTTTCTGTGTCTCTTTCTCAACCATTCACTATGTTTCCTGCCCTAACATCAAAAATAAATGATTTTTTCAGATCCTTTCAATTTTTAGGGGAATCCAAACAAGTTATAAAATATAAAAATGTATTTTTTAAATATGTAACTACCTATGTGCCATATGTAGAAAATCAGTCCAATCATGTCAAGGTTCTGGTTTACCATTTATTTCTGAGCCCTCTACAGATTGGATTTACAAGAGTTATCTTTCTAAGTGTCAACCTCTATACCAGCATCCATGGGATTCTACCCCAACCTACCTCTCCACCTCAGGCTTGGATTAGGCAATTCACTGGGTTAGAGGAGAGCGATGAAAAGACGAGTCAAATAAAACTCAGGCTTCCTGTCTACTCAGTGTCTGGGGATTCCCTGGTCCCTTCAAGTGGACACAGCACCCAAAGAAAGCCTGTCTGGGAGGCAATGTGCTGAGCGAATGTTCCGGCTCCATTGCCTCTGCACCGTTCTCCATCCATGTCTAGCCTCCTTTCTCTACACTCAGTAATAATCAGAGTCAATACATACTGGGAACTAAAGTGTGCCTGATACCATTTTAAGCACTTTACATATATCCACATATTTAACTTTTACGACAACACGAGGAGGTGATTCTTTATTATTACCATTGTTGTTGTCTATTTGTGGAAACTAAGACATACCAGGAATTGGGCTGACTTCTATCAAATTTCAGAAACTTCTTTCAAATGGTTCCTCTGGCCATTTGCGTCACGGGTAACCAACCTAACGAAAACTGGCATTTCAAGACCAGCCTTCAAAGAGCAAATTTGAGATGGTTTCCTAAATTTGCCCCATCCATTCCTTCACCCACAAAAACTCCCTGCAACCCTGAGTTAAAGCCCCTTATGTAAACACAGCCCCCCAAAAACTTTAGAAAAGTTCCATCTGACCCCACAGAGGTATCTTTGGATATCAAGCAAAGAGAAGGAAAGTAAGGCAGAATATACAAGAAGAAGAAAGGCCTTTATTCTGCCAGTTAAAACACCTCACAAACTGCTGATCAGGTGTTTTGGGGATTTGTTTTATATTTTTAATCAAGAAAATCTTGAGAGAATTCAGCATAAAAATAAAATTCTTTCATTGGGGGCCTTCATATTCCTTTAACACCAAGTAACACCCTCACCTTCTAGCTCTTGATTTTTTTTTTTTTAACAGATTCTGCCATAAGTCAGTCTACGATGAATGTTATCATACTACCATACTATCATAAGACACTCTGAGCTGAGCCTGCATTTGTTCTGCATCTTGAGGAATGGAGGTATGCCCTGGAGGAATGCACTGGATGCTATGGTTAATTAACTAATTTACTCAATCAAGTTTAACAGTGGTTTTAACTTTAATGAGACCATTACATTTTAATATGGAAATAACAGCCTTGTATCCTTAACAATCCCCACAGCCTGGAGATCCACCTCCCTCTTCCGCCCACTTCACACCAGCGTTGATGTGGATTTTTGAACCTGAACGCCTGAGTGTAACATCCAGAACTTGTAATACACGAGGACAGAGCCCGTTACAGATACAGCCCACGTAAACCACTGTTCTGCCTTCTTGTGGCCCATGATGTACGCTCTGTCCACACACAGCGGTTGTTGCTCGCGGTAAGAGCCAAAACTCTATCATGGGCAGAGTCCTTTCTAGATGAACGTGCAATGGGGGCTTTTGATTCTGAAAGCTGGCGTGAGTGAGCAAGGAAGACAGACCCTTGTCAGAAGGGCCAAAAGGAGAGAAACAGAAGGAAGTGCCCACATGTACAACCTGGGTTTCAATTGTCCTCAGGAGACCTACCCTCAGGCTGCCCCCCAAATTGGGTTGCATTTAATTGGGCTCCTCTAAAGGCCAGCAAATCATTAAGAGAATGGCCTTCCACACTCTTAGTGAGAACTTTTATTATTCCAGATACAGTACTTTGGAGATTAACTACAAAAAGTTTTACAAGACGGTGAAGGTAATGAATCATGAATCCTGTAAGGGTAAACCCAACGCGCTGAAACCAAGTACAGCTGTCTTATATTTGCTCTGTGTGCATTTTGCTACCCGTAATTTTGTCATCAATTTTCATCTTTTGTTTAAACATATTTGTCTTTTGGACAAGATAGGTCATATTTCATAGGTTTGATGAATTTTCTCCTTGGTCCAGTTTTACAGAATTTGCACTTAATTAATTGCCCAACCTTTAATTCGACAGACTGTTTTTAATGGCGATGTAGTTTCAAAAGCATATACACAGTGGAATTTCGAAAAAGTAATTGTTTTCGTGTCACTTCCAAAGAAAGTCGCAATTATTAAAATGTGTAAAGAATTTGTCAAATGCGCAATGGGCAATAATTAGGAAGATATCAAATAAACCTTTAATGGATATTTTTAATTTGGTGTTCAGCAGGAATATTTAAATAATGCAACAAAATATGTCATTTCTTGCCTCAGGACTATAGAAGCCAAATCCCAATGTGAAAATGCGCCTTTCAATTGCAAAGACTGGGTCGTTCTGGAGGTGACACTCAAAAGATTTTCTAGGTCTTAGCAGAGCCGTAAAGCGGGACACCCTCATCCAGCAGACAGCACAGAATCCAAAAATCTGCCTATCAAAAGCATCATTTAAGCCACGGGGCTCTTCTATGCTTGGTAAAAAAGCAGGCAGAAAAAGAGAAGACAAAGGTCAGCCGTTGTCAATTCTTTATAAATGTGATGGTGCTGGCAGTTCGCAAGGAACTGCTATGTTTCCCTAGCAACTTTGTGTGTGTGCAGATGCGTTTAGTACATTTTTTCCCCTTGTTATTTTCAGACCGTCTTTTTGTACTGCGGACAATTTTGAATGTATTCTCTCGGTTACATGGGCCTTTTTATTAAGAGGATTAAGAGCTGACATTTTTTGGAAGGGAAGTTTGCTGAATTTGGGGCAGTAAAAACCAGAGTTCAATCTTTAATCAGATGGCAGATAAAAAGCAGGAGGGAAAGGCTAGGAGAGACAATGCATTAGACAGGGAAAAAGCAGAGAGTATCCAGTTTCCTGAAATCGGAGCCTGAGATACCATGACATTCCTGAATTGGTACTTTGTCATCTCTTTTAAAGAAATGTTCGGCAAAGCTTCCAAGCAGACTCCACCCTGTCTTTCAGGTCCCCCCTTGGATTTTCTGATTGTTCCAAGAGTCTGGAGTCAATATTTAATTTTGATTCATCTGTTCCTTTTTCTTGTTTATTAGGGGCAGGGAAGGGACATTTGCAAATAACCTTCACCAAGCTCTGCTCTTTATTAGTTCATCTGCTGCATTTATTGGGTGCTTATGGTTTACTGGACGCTATGCTGGGCATAGAGCAGGGGTCTGCAAACTTTGTCCGCAAAGCTCTAGATAGCAAATATTTTAGGCTCTGTGGCAGCCATCCTGTCTCTGTCACAACTCCTCACCTCTGCGTCTGTATGTTGTAGCAGCTGCAGACAATCCATAAATGAATGGGCGTGGCGGCATGCCAGTAAAGCTTTCCATATGGACACTGAAACCTGAATTTCCATCATTTTCACAGGTCACGAAATATTATCCTTTTGATTTTTTTCAACCATTTAAAAATATAAAAAGCATTCTTAGCTTCTGGGCCACACAAAAACAGGCAGCAGGCTGGATATGGCCTGTGGGCCATGGTCTGCTGACCCCGCGTGCAGAGCCAGGGGTTGTGTTCTCACGGGAGTGACCATACAGACACAGACAGTGGAGAATGCATCAACAAGATGACATCAGATTCCTCTAAGGGACACGAAGGAAATAAAACAGGAAGACGTAGTAAAGAGTACCTGAGAGGTAGAGGTTACTTTAGATGGAGCTAGCAGGAGGACCTCGCTGAGACCTACCTAACAAAGCACGCTGTTCACCTAGGCATCTCTAAGCAAACCATTAACTCCATAAGTCGGCTGCACTTACGCCTAACTATTAATTCATAAATTCACACTGCAAAACACCAGAAAACAAAGCAAGCGACTCACCCAACCCCGTTATCAAAATCGTGGAAGATAAGCATATGCTAGCAAGAATAATCATACCTATTAATATTACAGATTTCCAGGTGCTGTGTGGAACGCCTAATCCCCAGTCACTAGGAGATAGGAGTTTTAAATATGCAGCACACTTTTTCAAAGCGGGGTCATTGTTGTGTTTTGGTTTTTTTTTAACTGGAAATGGTGCCATCACCTTAGGTCATTTCTCTCCTCCTTTCACTACTCATAGAGTTGAAATAATAGCATGCTCTCAAATTCCAAACTTGAATTGACTGGGCCTCTTTTATTTACATCCTCTTGAACTACGCTAACTTTATTTTTCAAGGCTGCTAAAATATTTTTTCAAGAGAAACCAAATCATCTTCATGAAAGTTCTCTTGGAGAAAACAGAATCATAAAGGGACTTGGTGCTTCATTTGTCTTTGGGGGACAGGCCAAATGTGAACAATATTTCTACTCATTTCATAATTTGCTGGCTAATTTCAAACATAGTGTCAAAGGATTTGATGGCAGTTTTTATGTTATTCGAATGGTCTTCCACTGGACCTTCCTACCGTTGTGAAGGAGCACCACCAGGAGGCTGGTGCCAGGGTGGTTATTAGGAGGTGAATTTTAACTCTAGAATTCTCAATTGGAATTGTCTTTTGTGGTATTAGGGCTTAAACGAATATTTTGTTGGTTGGTTGCTTGGTTTTAATTCAGCAATGATTGGTGGTTCTTTTAAAGGGCTTTTAAAGAGACATCTTACACAGAACTTATATTTCTACTCCTGTGGTCTTTTCCAAAATCAACATTGTATGAGCATGGACTCATACATACACATGCACACACACACACACACACACACACACACACCCCCTCCAGATTCTCTTGAGAATCAATGGCCATGAGCCCTTTCTAAAACCCACTCAAAATGTTCCTCCTTTTCAAAGTATTTCCACCACTTTTAGTGGAAGCTCTAAGAATTCTAAGACCTGGATCCTCAGCTTGCCATCTCATTCAAGATATGAACTCCAAGAAGTTGCTCTATTTTCCTGCCTGTGCAATGGACTCGTGACCCCTGGTCCCTCCATCTCACAAATCTGTTGTTAGAATCAAATGAAACAACTTATGTAAAAACAACAGGAAAACTATAAAATGATAAAATTCTTGTAGGTATTATCATTACTGCCCCTGTTGTGATATTAGCAACACTTAAGGCTCCCGTCTGAATGAGACCATGTTATTTTGTGATTGTTGACATGTTGCCTATAACCAAGTTCAAATTCAACTATAAACTCCACAAGAATACAGAATTAGGTTTGTCCCTTCTTCCACGTGCCTTATAGAGCTGTGCACACAGCAGGCTCTCAAATGTGTTCCTTAACTGAGAGACCAAAGAACTTTCTCCCTCGCAAATGCTGTGGGTCCCTCCACATAATGCTTGTCACCACTGAAAGAGGATGATTCCCCAGATTCATGCTTTGAAATATGGTTCCCACAAGTATATGACTCAGAACCCAGGTCTCAGAGATGTTTTGCAAAGCTAAGTCATTGGTCACACAGTTGGAGGTGGCAGCCATATTGTATCCCTTTCACACAGTCATGGACTTGGAGGTATGCCATAGGGTCACAGAATTTCTGCTAAAATGTAGACATCTTTGTTCACTCTGGGGTCTCACAAATCCACCTGAAGAGCAACGCTTGCTTCCCATTAGCAACTATGTGCACCCCTGCCAAACAACTATCTTCTTCAAAGTCATTTGGAAAATGCTCAGGAAGAGTATTTTGCAAACTATAGTTCATAAAGCCCATTCAGTGGTCTAGAACAGGGATCAATAAACCGTGGCCCAGAGACCAAAACCAGCCCACGGTCTGTTTTCTATGGTCTGCAAGTTAAGAACGGTTGTTACATTTTTTATTTAGCAGTTTTAACTTTATTGACATATATAATAAGATTTATGTAAATTCAAAAGGTTAAATAAAATGTTTAATACTCATTAGGGTTTTTTGTATGGGCTTTATAATTTTACTAGATCATGTTGAATATTTCAGGAAAAATGCTTTGAAAACATAGAAAATAATTTTCATATTTGGGGATTTTCATAAAAATATTTCATAATTTTTACGTTAATTGTTTTTTTCAATTGAAGCATGGCTGACACACAGTGCTACCCACCTTAGTTTTGAGTATACAACACACCACAAGTAGAGCTACCATCCGTCACCATTCAACACTATTACGTTACCAAGGACTCATGTCCCCATATTCTACCTCTGGTCCCCATGACTTATTCATTCCATGACTGGAAGTCTATACCTCTCATTCTACTTTACCCATTTTGCCCATCTCCCCACGTGAAGCTGATTGTTATATTTGTAAATGGTTGAAAAAAAAATCAAAAGAAGAATGATATTTTGTGACACAAAGAAATTACATGAAATTCAAATTTCAATGTCCATAAGTAAAGTTTTTTGGGGACATGACCGGGCTAATGTGATTATGTCACTACAATGGCAGAGTTGAGTAGTTCTGAGTTGGCCTTCAAAGCCAAAAACATTTACTATCTGGCCTTTGACAGAAAAGAGTTTGCCAACTCCTGGTTTAGAGCAGCACTTTTTAAAAATGACATAGAAAGGAGTAGACAATACCAGAGTGTATCCCATGTGGGAAGGAGCACTACTGTCTCGTGGAACATTCGCTTCAACAAAATGTATGGATGTGATGTATGTGTACACAGGCTGGGTCACAGTGATTGTATTCCTCACTGAATCACAGTCCAAAAAATTTTTTTCAGTGATTCTAGAAGCAGATTAGAATCTGCCTATGTCTTATGCTTACAACTCAAGAGGTCTTTGGTACCATTACATAAGGTAGCTGAACAGCGAGCAGAGAAGATCAGAAAAACAAGGCTGATTAACAAATTCAGTATTCTACTAGCTATGTCCATATAAAGCATCTCATTGAAGGTTCTTTCCCAATGAAGAAGAGATGAAATTTGCCCAAAAAGCATTATCAGTGATCTACAGAATATTCTCCCTTACACTCAGAGGGTTTATCAAAGACTACTTACACAGAATCGAGGAATAGTGTTATGGTTTGTTGGAGCTCAGAGAGGGCTCCATTCCTAAAGTAACTGTCCATCCACCCATCCAACACACAGTCATCACATTCAGAAAGACTAGGAGTAGAGAGATTCAAGTGGCTGAGTAAAACCACCCCAGTAATGATTATACTACATAATAATTATTATAATAGCTAAAATAATATTTATTCAACACCAATTGTCAGGGATCGTACCAAGAAAATTCATGTCTCTCAGTCCTCAAAACAACTGTATTGTTATTATCACCCCCATTCTTGTTGAGGTTACCCAGGAAAATCAGAAAATGACGTGGAATTGGAAACCAGGCAACAGGATCCCCAAACCTGCTCTTTTGACCATTTCATTATATTTTCGTGCCACTCTTATAGCTCATAAATTCATACCTGCTGGGGAAAAAAATGAACCGAGTGATAGAGCCAGCGAATATACGTTTTACTATGGAAATTGTTCTATAGAGATAATGCTCAACACTCAAAATAATAAACACCACCCAATAACACATGTACAACCTTATATTGCTAGAAATGCGACTGCACCCAAATTGAATTATCCCCAAATTTGAATTATAGAGGCATAGCTCAAATTATCCCTTTTGCCTGGTACCTAGCCCGAATGACGTATTTTTTTGAGAAACATTTTGTGCTACCTTGCCTCCTCGTGCCACACGCTGCCAGGGAAGAGCTACAGCCTTCCGAACGTGATTCATCAGAAAAATCAAGGGGGAAAATAGTCATGATCTGATATACTGAGCACTCTTAAATTACACAGCAGCCACTCCCCGCACAGTGCAGGGGCAAGACAGAAATGCAGTGACTAAGTCCATGGCAGCCTGTCTCGTCTGTGAACTGGGGAGTGGGGCAGGTCACTGAATCATGTTCTAGCACCTCCACACATCCATCGAGACACAAGGTAGCCAAGCCAGCTTGCCCGAGATGAAAGTCTGAGTAATTCAGAGGAGGCTGTAACTCTTTATAAAACATACACTAAGTAGTACTGTTGACACTTACATGACATTTCCAAGGTGGTTGGGAAACCAGACCATTTGTTACACAGAATCTAGATCAATAGAGCGTGTGGAGGAAGATGAGCAGTGTTTAAAAAAATAATAATAATTTAATTGCACAAGGGTTGAATAATCCCAGACTTACAACATCTCCAATGTTATGTCTGAAATTCAAAATCGAGAAGAATGAAAAAAATCATAGCAATATGGCGCAGCACCAGGAGCCCATCTCTCTTCTTAGATACCATGTAAAGAAGAAAGGAAGATATTTTTGTCCCATTAGACAAAAAAATATATATATACACAATACGGAAATGGTCAATTGCTTTTATCCTTGCTCTTTTTTTTTTTTTTTTTTTGTGGCTGTCATCAGCGTCACTCTGACAGGAGCCTGAAAAATTAACACATCACTAGGACTTACCATGTAAGATTTAACTTTTGATAAACAACAAAGTGGGTTACTGCTGTGCTAGCTATTTTTAATCCACCTTGTGAGTGTGCTTTTTTTATTGCTTTATACAGCATATCTGATTCCCTCTAAAGCACCAACTAAAAAATCTATCCAGCTGTCATTTGCTGCCCGGTTCCATCTATCATTGCACAGCCTGGCAGGTCTAGTCTATGAGGCAGAGGGGACAGGAGACAGGAGGTAGAGTCAAGGACTGTCACATGGGATGGGAAAAAAACTTGTCACAATTATTTACGACTCTTGCTGGGGCACATCATAGGACACATAAGCCTGTTTCAGTTTCAAGCACCCTTGCACGGCTGTTCCCTTGTCGAAGTTGGACGCAGGCAGCTCTGCTTTACACATACAATTTCCTGAACAATGCCAAGCACTTGGGAAGTGACAGTGACAAATACTGGGGTTGGTGGCTGTAGCTCTGTGCGCTGCTATGAGCGTGCGGGTGTCAGTAATCAGGAGAAGGGCCACGGGAAGCCCCAGTGCCTCTACTCTCCTACTCCTTTCTTCCTGGTGAAAGACGCCCTTCCTCCTCATTGCTTTTTAACTGCTGGGGACAGGTGTTTAGAGAAACAGGGCATGGTGCATTCCAGCCGTATTTTATGATTCTAAGCCGTATTCATCCGAGCCAAGAAGGAGTGGGCTTCTGCGTTCATTTATCCCTTCCCTGAGCCATCCCTACACACACACAGAGCAAGAAACCAATTCCAAGGCTTCACCGGCAAGCATCCTTTGGTTTCACATCTGCTCAGTACCAGGCTTCTGAGCACCTGGTTCAATGAATATTCTGCCTCCGGATGTAGTCTCAGAAGCAAGTACGGGATTAGATGATAATTTTGTTCAGTTCTGTCACCTAAGTCCTGCTGCAAGACCCTTTCGTCTGTGTAGCCTCATACGGGTCTAACCCTTTGGCCCCTGGGAGGGATTCAAAGGAAACTCCATCAACATTCTCTCTACCCGACAGACCACAGCAAACTGAAGAGCTGAGCTTGCAATGTTTAAGATAATTACACATAAAATGGGGGTCCGGTCCAATAAGTGACTCTTGCACACTTTATGACTTTAGCACGGCCCGGCATTAACCTAGGTGCCCACGCAGAGCCCTCGGGCACCTTGGCATTGCCTGCCTGGCCCCTGAAGATGAAAAATGGCAAAGACCCATATTAAAGATAATAGGGACAGAAAGGCCTGTATGTACCCTGACAGCCAAAGCGGAAATTAATATGGGGAAGAAGAAAGCCTGTGGATGGTAGCGCCCAGGAACACTGGAATTGCTCTAAATACCTGTTCAGACATTGCTAAACCCAAAGTCAGCCATCTCGGGTTAGCAAATTCACAGGAGGTCGCGACAGGAAGGAGAAGATGCTGGTTTCTCTGAGTGAGCCCCAACCTGTCAGGCCAAGTGCACAGAAACCAAAAATTTTACGATGCAACTACTATCAAATACCACCACCTGGTTGGCAGAAGTCTGCCTCCGACTGTCTTAAGCCACAAAGGTATCTATACTCCTATAAAGAATGAGGAAGCCGATAGCAACCACCCAGACCCACCATCTGCCCAGGGACTATCTCTCCTGGGCTACATCCTCCCCTCCCTACTTTTTCGCTCCCTCCCCATCTCCGTCTTCTGGGGAATTGCAAAGTTGAGTCCTACGGGCACCACTGAGCTTGCCTATGTCTTATTTGTCTGCAAAGTGATTTTTTTTAACATGTTGAATTTGAATATCTTTAGGCTAAATATAGACCCAGATCACCAGAGATCTCCTTGTCCCCTCTCTTACATGCAGCCCTTCACACATTCATGTTACCCGTTTGGCCTCTGATGATGGGTCAGTTTGCAACACCTGTTTCCCTTCCTCTCCGATTGTTTTCCCATGGTCCTTTCATAAGCAGTATTAGGAGGTAACCCTCACCCACACACCCACACACTTCTCAAAGAGGAGAGGGATGACCTCTCCCCTCCCCAGGCAGGACCACACAGCATGAGCACTCCCTCGCTCCCTCCACAGCCTCCCCATCTAATTAGTGACTCAAGGGTCAGTGGTAGACCTGAGATCTATGAGAACACACACCACCACCACCACCACCCCCCCAGCATAGAGTCACTGCACTGGAATTCCCAACAGGCTCCCTGCAAGAAGGTTCCCAAACCCAACTCAACTTACAGGGCAATACATATCGTTATGATGCAGACTTCACTCAAATGGGTACAACCTCCATCCCCATCATTTTTAGAAAAAAAAAAGAAAAAACCATTTATTCAATAGATATTTTTTGAGTGCCTAGGGGCCAGGCATGGCAATAGAGTGGGGAACAGGTACATCATTTCTGTTTTCATGCAGTTTTCCCCATGATGCCCCCTTGGTTGCAGAAGTGAGCTGGGCATGGCAAAGCAAATACAGGTATAACAGAAAACACACTTCACACAGGGACCTGCCCCACTCTGGGGGAATAAGGAGTCTCTCTTGGGAAATGGCAGTGAAATAGTTCTTGGAGGATAAGTAGAGGGTATTCAGGGTGGTGACTTGGGTGAGTTACTTAGTGTCTCCACTGGGAGGACTAAATGAGCTCATGTAGATAGGTAAACCCCATATAAACTATGAAAGGGTCATTTGGTGATGCTGTAAAAAGGAGAAAGGTGACAGCATACCCTAAATGTCACAAGAGGTTCAGATCAGAGGCTGTGGAGTCAGACAGTTCAAGGCCTGACTCTGCCACTCACTCCCGGGGGGTGCTGGGCCGTGATTGAAATCCTGTCCATCTCAGTTTCTTTGCCATTAAAATTGAGGAAATAACACCTGATTAACTAAACAAGATGACACACGTAAACCCCTTTACAACTGTCCCTGGAATATATGTAAAAGTGCTCAGTGAATGTAAGTTTGCTTTTCGTTGGTATGTCTCTGGCATCCAGAAAAATGGAAGGTGGGGGATAACAAGGTAATTAAGAATCATTGACAGAGAACCATCCAGAATTGCAACATAAAATGGATAATCACTCCTTGTATTTAAGCAGCATCTACGGCTCAGTAAGCGCTCCCACATTCATGATCCCATTCAGTCCTGCCGCAACCTCTTTAAGAACAGTGCATCTATTTTCATCTAATAAGTGAGAAACCATGAATCAAAAAGTTACTTATTCAAGATCTTCAAAACGCTGGAGATAAGTCTGGTTCTGGTTTCTAATGCCTGCTCTTCAACTACAACACACTCTAGTCTCCAAGGTACTGTAGACCCCAGGGTTTGCAGACCCTCTTTGAATAGGAATTGGATTGTTTTTTCTATAGCCAGGGTCAGCAACCTATGGCCCAAGGGTCAAATCCAAACCCCTGCCTTTTGTTATAAATAAAGTTTTATTGGAACACAGTCATGTCATTCATTTACATATTATCTGTGGCTGCTTTTACTTACAATGGCAAAGTTGATTAGTCAAAACAGAGATTAGATGGGCAGCAAAATTGAAAATATATATTATCTGGTCCTTTAAAGAAACATCTTGCCGTGCTGATCTATACCACTGGTAATACGACAACTCCAGAACTTGCGTTGCCAAACTCAGGGTGGAATGGGCTACTTAATATGAATTTCCAGTGCAACAATTCATCAAAACCATTACTTACCAAAGGCAAGATTTTCTGATTGTTTTAAATGCCTCTACTATTTAAAAGGGTCTTATAACTGATTTTTTGTGGTATTCCTAATTTGTCCTAATTCCTCCTCTATAAAGAGAGATATATATACACATACATGCATACATACATATATATATGTATATACATATATACATACATATTAAATAATTTACAACGAATCTATACATGCCTGGGATTTGCTTTAAAACACACCAGAAAAAAAGGCAGATGGGGGTGAGGATTAGTGAGGCAAAGATGAAATAAAAGTGGCAAAATGTCAATAATTGTTGAAGCTGGTTGATGAGGTACAAAGGGGATCATTACACTTTTCTCCTTACTTAATATGTGTTTTATAATTTCCATAATAAAAAGTTATATTTAAATAGGGAATTTCAAAAGGCTAGATGAACTCGTTAAAAAAAAAAAAAAACTCATCTGACTGTAACAATGCATATATTTTTTTTTGCAGAATAATGTTTATTATCTGAAGATATGGCCCAAATAAGCAACCATGTGATTTGCTTTCTCAGCAAAGGGAGACCTAGTGCAAGATTCTACAAAGAGCCCATTGTTCGTCCTTCATCTGTGATGTTCTCTCCTCCCAGTTTCCAACCTGCTCTCTGCACTTACATTTGTACATTTTTTAACATGATATTAAATATTTAAAGATTCATTTAGGGAACTAAAGTTCACTGTGGTTTGATGTCTTATAACCACAAAATAATGTTGTTCTACCTGATCTTTCACATCAAAAGAGACCAAAGGACTTTGGTCTACACGGGGAAGGTGTAACCCTATCTAAGTCACGTGGTTCAGATGAGAGCGCATTGGGCTTAGGAGCCATCAAGTAGAATGATATTAAATTTGGAGTTGCAGTTTTCTGTATGGTATTAGAGTCTGTACACATATTAATTCTGTTAACTGATGGAAAGGATGTCTTATGCTTGAAATTCTCCCCCTCTTTGTCCATGTGGAAAACCCTTCAATAATAAACATTAGTCCAAGGAACTGATTATGGTTAAAATCTTCAAATCATCATCATCTTCTTCTTCTTCATCTTCATCATCATCATCTTCTTCATCTTCAGTATCATCTCCTCTATCATTTATACAGGATTAGTAATTTGCCAATCATACATAATTCCTTTTATTCCTCACAACTCCATGAGATAGATAAACTGGAGTTGCATCATACGTGAATGGGGCAAAAACAAAAAAAAAGCAAGAAATATAAATAGCAATCTGATGGCATTTCTAATATACTAGAAAATTATATTTTGCACGTGTTGTCTATTTTATAGTGTACTTTATTGTATACATTGTTATACATTTACAAACACCTAGACTGCATAATTGTATACATAAAACTAAGAGTAGTCTATTTAATAGGTGATAAGAGGTCTCAAACAACAACATAAACTACATCCAATTTATGGCTTATGAGTTAATTTAAAATCTGAACTCTGGGTAAGCTGTGACTTCACTGTTTTATTACACCTATTGTATGGATAAGGAAAGTGGAATTTAAACAGCTAAGTATCTCATGTGAATATTTAGACACAATCATGGACCGATTGTGAAGTGGTCTTAAACCTGTCTGAGCCCAAACCTACGCTGTCAACCACTATAGTCTACTGTCTTCTGAGAGCAGTTCATGGTGATCGAGTACAGAGCAAGAGAGTGAAATAAAGCAGGACTTTAACACCTGATTTTTTGTTTGTTTTCAACTGGCAAACAATAAGATAGGGACAGGGGTAGGGGCAGAATCAGCCAAACTAAAATAAGAATAATAGCAGTTCACGGGTCATACATCTCAATTTGCTTTTCCACACTGTGTTGGCAGAGAGATGTTCAGTGATGAGGCAGTCCTTCTAAAGGAGTTCTGAACCTCTAATCAGTAGCAAAATAGAATTGATTAAGACAATATGTGAGTAGCTCTCCTAGCCCTCTTCAGCTTCTGCCCAGAAGCCATCTTCCTTGTGTTTTCCAATTTCTAGGTTGCCATCTGCTTGTCTTCCTGTTGTAGCAGAACAGAAAACGGTCATGTGAACTAGGTGAAAAATGGAGACAATAAAACCTAGTCAACATAATAGGATAGTCTGCCTAGAATTGTAATATTCCTTTAGAAGAAAATCATGCCCACGCTACACTGCATGTAGCATGTGGAACTTTCCTGAGGTCTGTGATTTCCCAATGTCATCAACCCAGGGAAGTATTCACTGAATTGGTATTTCCAGAATTGGGCAAACAAGAAAGTTGTCTGCAGAAAGTTCCTCCACCGCATCAGTGAAAGGGACAGTTTTGGAAGGAACCAAGTTGTAGGTTTGGCTGTAAATAAGCTTTCGTTCTCAAATAGAGCTTGGATCATGTCTTCCAAAACAGTCCTCTTAGGGCTTTGATGTTTTAATAGCAGTTAAGTTCGCTCCTTTTCAAAGTTCCAGTGAGGTCCCCAGGCCCATGATATCCCCTTTGAAATAGCATACCAAATATAGACGTATGTGAGTTATTCACTCTCTTCAGGCCCCAATATCGATGCCATTTTTATTTAGAAAAAGAAAAAACAGAGCTCAAATAAAATGAAAAGAGGTAATACAAGGAGAGAAGTAAAATTTGTCATTAAGGAAAGAACAGACAAGGCTCCAAGTTTCCAAAGGACACGAAACACTCACACTTTTATTTACTCATCAAGCACATATTTCCTTAGTGTCTACTCTATAGAAAAGAACCAGGCCTGGGACCTCGGATACATACTAAAATAGCTTCTTGAGTGCTTTTAATGTCCTTAAATTCATCTGTAGGTGCTCAGAACAAAAAACAGAGTGTAAGTTGAAGACAATTTAAATAGTACAGAATATTCCACCAATATGCTACCAAATGAGCATATGCCCCCAGAGGTGTGAGATGAAAGATAGGAATCTGCTATATATCTAGAGAGAAAGGATCTCTATTTTTCTCTTGGTATGAACAATCCTCTATTTCATTGAATAAAGATGCATATCTGTGGTTCAAATAATGAAACAGCAATTGTTTTCAGTGCGGGACGTAAAATTGACTGTGCTGGACTTATTTAGGGTTGATAAAGGCTGAAATCTATGGGAGATTTCAGGAATTCTCAGGTGTCACTGGAAGCAACTTAAGTTTTACTATAAGCAACTTTCACCTTAGAGATTAACTTCAGTAACATACACCTAAGAAGTGATTTTACCATATAGAGACAAATCCCCTGCTTCATAAAATTCAGAGCTAAATGGATGAAATAACAATAAAAAAAATAAGTAAATCTATTTACAATTTAAGGGCTATGAAGCAAAGAGGACTACGCATATATCTCCTAACCCTGCCCATTGAAAGGACCAAGAGACAAAGATGACTCAGTAGCAGTGAGTACACTGAGTGCCCAATCTTGGTCTCTAAATGCCGTTCTCTAATAAAAAAAACCAGGAACCCTTGGAGAAATGGCTGATTCCAGAGCTGTGGCAGGTAAAGTAAAAGATGATCCCGGAACATCTCATGGTACCAAAATAATGATGGGAACGTGTCAAAAGGACACAGGAGCCATCCTTGAGGGACTCCCATGTGCCCAATCTCAAATAATCTGAGCATCAAAATAATAATATTAACAGACGGAGATCTATAGAATAAAATAGAAAACCTTATGAGCCCATAATGATACAAAATAGATGCATAAGCTGAAATTTTGATGAAGAGTACAATTGTGGAAAACAGAAAAATGGTCCCAAAGATATCTATGTCCCAATCCCTAGAACCTGTGAATACATTGTGTTACTTAGCAAGGGATGATTTAAATTGCAGATGGAATTAAGTCGATAAGCAGCTGACCTTAAAATAGGGAGATTATCCTGGATTACATGGTAGAGGCCAGTGTAATCACAAGGCTCCCTAAAAGTGGAATGAGGAGGCAGAACAGTCAGTGTCAGAGTGATAAGTGTGAGAAAGACTTGACTGGCCATTGCTGACTTTGAAAATGGAAGGGGGCCACAAGCCAAGGGATATGAGCAGCGTCTAGAAACTAGAAAAGGCAAGAGAAACACGTTCTCCCCAAGAGCTTCCAGAAAGAAACACTGGCCTACCAACATCCTGATTTTAGCCCACTGACACCCATTTCAGACTCTGACCTAAAATACAGGACTGTATAAATTCACGTTATTTGAAGTCACTACACTTGTGGTCATTTGTTATAGCAGGAGTAGGAAACTAAGACAGAATATTTAGATAGTTTCAGGGTACCTCCCTATGAGATGTTTATTAACCATAAATGGAAAAATAGTGACATTATGGTGGAGAAGCCTGGCAGACACCACTTTAGCTGAGTGATCAAAGGGAACCTCTCTACTGGTAAGATATGTTGGCATCATGTACCTTCGGAAGTGATGCACAGAGACAGACACAGCCCCACTCCTATGGAATCCTCCCTAGTGATGCACAACACTGGTCTAACCAAATTGAGGGGCAGTCTACAAAATAACCATCTGGTACTGTTCAAAAATGAAAGACAAAGAAAGGTGCAAAAACTGCCCCAGATCAGAAGAATCTAGGAGACAGAACAACTAAATGCAGTGTGGGATCTTGGATTATATCTTGAACCAGAAAAGGGGCATTAGTAAGACAGTTTGGAATTTCAAATAAGACCTGTAGGTTAGTACTGAATCAATTTTAATTTTTGGTTTAGAATATTAGACTATGTTTATGTAAGATGTTAGCATTTGGAGAATCTGGGTAAAGGTGTACCCTGGGAAATCTGTGTGCTATTTTTATA
The DNA here is from genome assembly GCF_964656455.1 of Halichoerus grypus. Classification (NCBI taxonomy): domain Eukaryota; kingdom Metazoa; phylum Chordata; class Mammalia; order Carnivora; family Phocidae; genus Halichoerus; species Halichoerus grypus. The sequence goes on along the minus strand of NC_135721.1, from coordinate 129,655,993 downwards.
ATATTTTAAACCAAACTTGTTCTAAATAAAGAGGTTTTAAAAAATGTGATAGCAATCTTGTGCTAAGAAGGTCTAGGTGTTCCAACTACCTTTTAAAGAGCCCATTCATAATATCCTCCATGCTGAGCAAAATAGGTCAATCAGAGAAAGACAAGTATCATATGACCTCACTGATAGGAGGAATTCTTAATCTCAGGAAACAAACTGAGGGTTGCTGGAGTGGTAGGGGGTGGGAGGGATGGGGTGGCTGGGTGATGGACACTGGGGAGGGTATGTGCTATGGTGAGCGCTGTGAATTGTGTAAGACTGTTGAATCACAGACCTGTACTTCTGAAACATATAATATATGTTAAAAAAAAGAAGAAGAAGAAGAAGAAGAAGATAGCAGGAGGGGAAGAATGAAGGGGGAGAAATCGGAGGGGGAGACAAACCATGAGAGACTATGGACTCTGAGAAACAAACTGACGGTTCTAGTGGGGAGGGGGGTGGGGGAGGGGTTAGCCTGGTGATGGGTATTAAAGAGGGCACGTTCTGCATGGAGCACTGGGGGTTATATGCAAACAATGAATCATGGAACACTACATCAAAAACCAATATGTAACGTATGGTGATTAACATAACATAATAATAAATAAATAAATAAATAAATAAAGAGCCCATTCATTTCTTTCTTTAGAGAAGTCGCTTCAGTGGGTGTCTATATGTCCACGTGTCTTTAAGTTTTGGTGATCTCTTTCAACAAGTCATGCAGGACTCAGCAAAGGCTTCACAGGTTTTACGATAAAAAGCAAGTGTTTGCAGTCTCTAGGTACTTCACAGGTACCAAAACAAAAAAGCAAGTACTTGTAACATTAACACTGAAGTCTTGGTTCTAGAGGGGTTTTCCCTAAAGAACAAATAAATGAAAAACACTCAACCCAGGTTTAAAAAAAAAAAAATTATTCTCCTACTCCTGCCCCCTTTTGGTCATTCTTCACATAAATTTTGAACACTCAAATTTTGTCCTATCACAAAGCTTTTTGATTTTTCCAAGGAGCACAAGGCCCTGCATGGCCCTCTATCGTTGCTTCTCTGTCTCGTGGTCTTACATTCCACATCCTCACTCACTAAGTCCCAACACACTAGCCTTCGTTCTATCCCTTCTGTGGGCCAAGTTCTTTCCCACCTTCGTACTCCATACATAGATTTCTTCTGCCTAGAATGTTCTTCTTCTCTTAACCCAAGTCAGTAAATTGCCTAAGGGCAGAGAGCTGATAAACGGCAAAGTCAGGATTCCAATGCCCCATTAATAAACCATGGTATTTCCAAAGAACGAAATATTTGCTTTAATAGGATCATGTAGGAGCACCTGAGTGGCTCAGTCAGTTAAGCATCTGCCTTCAGCTCAGGTCATGATCCCAGGATCCTGAGATCGAGCCCTACCTCGGGCTCTCTGCTCAGCAGGGAAACTGCTTCTCCCTCTCCCTCTGCCTGCCACTTGCCCTGCTTGTGCTCTCTCTCTCTCTCTCTCTCGCTCTGTCAAATAAATAAAGAAAATCTTAAATAAATAAATAAATAAATTTTTAAAATCAGATAAGTACTGATAAGGAACATAGTCTTCCAAAAAGATTATATACACACATACATATATAATTAAAACCGATTTTTAACATATTGATTATATATTCACCTATTATATACCAAAAAATTAAAATAAAAGAAAGAAAATATCTGGAAAGACATATTCAATGGCATTAACCATGATTAATTTGGGGTAACTTTTAAATTTTAACTTAAGAAATATTAAGGCAATGATTTTAAAATGTGGCTAAAATGCCTTATAAATTTTGAACTCAACTTGCCATTGAATTTGACCTACCATTGCCAGAAACAGCAGACATGAATCAACCAGAGGTCTCCATGCAGCTATTTGTATTTTTATTCTACAGGGGCCTCTCATGCTTCATGCTTTCATAGCAACAAGGTATCAAGTCCATCATCCTGTCCTACTGAGGGACAACTCAGGACGCACCACGGACACTTCAGAGCAGCTCAGCACAGAGCAGAGTGGACGGGATCCAGTTGGGGAAGGGCCTCCGACTCACCTGATTCTGAGATCCTAGAGCCATCATGAATGTCGATATTGTTCCCCTAACATAGTGAGCTCTTCGTCACAAGCCTTTGCAGTGGTTACTCTGGCCAAAATATCTACAACTTTACATATCTCTGTAGAGATGACTCCTTCTTCATCTTGCAGGTGAAATACTGCCCTCGAAAAGATACAGTCCACAACAAATCACATTCATTTCCTCGGGGAGCCCTCTGTTAGTAGAGGCCTTCAACTTTCACCCAAATGGAAGTTAATCTCTCGAAATGTAACTACTTAGCACGTTTTATTTGAGTATGATCTTAGACTTTATGCCAGATACCAGTCAATGCCAGGTCTGCTGTATAAGAAAGTATAACAATATATAACATAACCAACTACACATAAGACCCTTTTTTATTCCAAAATTATATCTCATAGTGAAGAGTGGAATGGAGAAGAGCCTCTCATATTATGGGGCACGCTCTCAGTGGCTTGCACCAAACTTTTTTTGTTCCAAATGAAGTAACCGTCCAAAATGGTCTCTACTGTCTTCTGTCCAGGCACTTTCAGATCCTTCTGTGAAATTCCTCCCTAGCATTAATTATTGTTTGAAATTATCTTGTTTTTGTATTTGTCTCTCTTTTTAAAACTTGCTACTCAGTAAATGTGTACTGGAGGGAAGGGAAAGGAAGGGGAGGGGAGGCAAGGGGGGGAGGTTGGGGAGGGGGAGGGGAGGCGGAGGGGAGGGAAGACGGAGGGAGGGAAGGATAATGAGGGAATTATAAACTGTGTGTAGGTTCCAGTTAACAGCTAATGAAATTCAGCAGACCACCAGGTAAAAGAGGACAGTGCATACTGTCTTTCTTCTTTCATCTAGGAGCTCGAAATCTTTTCTTTTGCTCTTAAATGTGAATCATTTGCATCATCTTATAGACATTTTAAAAACAGCTCTTTCACCTGGGAACCTTTAACAACTACTCCAACAGTTTCCCAACTCTTTTTAGCCATAGAGTCCAGTCTTCATAAAAAAACTGTAGAAATCCAATCAATAGAACAGATGACCCACAGCCGTTTGGGATGAAGCCTGGGGTGAAGGCCTGGTGAGCATGGCTGGCCTGGGTACCCAATCACTCAGCAGTCCCTGGGATCCTGAGTCCCGCCAGCACCCACACCTACCACTTGCATCCAGAGAACAGTCTGGAAATCACTGAAAACTGAAATTTAGAACTTTACTTTCAAAATACAAAAGAGCTTTAATTAAAATCACTGTATCAGCAGTTCCACATTAAGCTTCCATTTTATTCCAAATGGTTATGATTTGATTATGAGCCCACTCAATCGGGTGGCTATGCTATGCTTTTTTATAATTAGATAACAGAAGGTCTGAACACCAACAATATTCATCTCTGCCATCGGTTTCATGCAATCTTTCTAGGCAGCACCCTGATACCACTGGAGTACTGACTTTTTTTTAACTTTTATGCAAATTGCATGTATAATAAATCCATGATATACTTTAGCATTAGTTGTTCTTCAATTTGAGGAAATGCTGATCTAAAACATAATTTAACAAATTATTCAGTCGAGCATAATAAGGACAAAATTCTTCCTCCCATAAAATTTTCAGAGACATTTGGACAAAGCCAGCAATAGTTTAGTGAGATTTGCTGAAAAACCTCTAGCTCGCATATTGTTTTTTTCTTCCCCAAATAGACGATTATGAAGTAAAGACGCCCAAGCCGAGACTGTCCATTAAAAAGCATCTACCTAATGCAATCTTTAACAAACTTTTCTGGAGCTACAACGATGACCTCAAAACCCACAGCATGAATTTTTTAAAACAAATTTGATGCTATTTAAAAGTGACGGATTGACAGCCCTGGAGACTGAAGTCTTCTGTTTAACCACAACCCCGGGTGAGACACAGACAGAGGCAATGAAAATCTTCCCTGCTTCCCCACCTCTGCTCCTCAAACTTCCAGAGGAGAGAGACACTTGTAGGGAAGAAGGGGGTGCTGTGGCTCATGCTGTGTTTAACCATGGCCATTTCACAGGCCGGATTTGCAAGGATGGAAGTTCTTATCCACGTGAGGGAAAGGACCTGGGATTTCCTCCCACTGACACCCTTTTGTTGACCAAATCAGAACCAGTTGCTCAGAGATCTGTGCCACCGGCCTCTCCCCAAACCCAAAGAAAGAACCCAGAGCAGATGAGGACACGATGCATTGGTGTCATTGCTGAGGAAGATAATGCTAGAAAAGAACCTTCATGGTGACAGTGGAGCTTGGGGCCTTCCAACAGAAATACTTGTGGATAATCCCAAGGACTTCAGATGACGAAGTCCTGTGAGTAAAGTCTCAAACTTACCCAACAGTTCGAGTTGCAACCTCTCCACAAGATGTCTCAATCTCGGCACCATCGACATTGGGGACTGGTTCATTCCTTACTGGGGCAGGCAGGCCGTGTGTATTGGAGGATGTTTGGCAGCATCCCTAGCCTGGTTCCACTAGAAACCAACAGCACCGGCCCCATTGGGACAACCACAGGCATCTCCAGACATTGCCGGGGATCCCCTAGCAGTTGAAATCACCCCCAGTTAAACCTCTGCTCCATATATTTGGTACCAGTTCCATTTCTTCAACCCCAAGATCGGCACGGTTGTACAAATGTCTTATTTATTTTTACATTCTCTTCTTTTAACCCCAGCCCTAGAAGGATAGTTCTAAACACACCGTTTGACAGACATGTTATTATATACATAGCGCGGCTGGGCAGAATTTGGCGAAGAGCTGTGGGCCCTGGGCTGTCTTCTGCCCTTTGTCGGGAGTATCTTCCTGTTTTACAGTTGGTTGAATTATGCTCGGGCTCCCAGGCAGAGCGGCTGGAGGAGATCTGATGAAAACCACATTGTTTGGTTCACAGAATGTGATTTACACCCCCTAGATACTGGATTTTAATTTGTTATATATGTCTATTAAACTCTGCCTTCCTCCTCCCCTTTCTTAGGTTGAAAAGCAGATTATTTAGTGCACAATCTAAAAATCGGCCGGTTATTAAATTTTCCTTTTCGTTTAGTTTTGAAGCTTTTATGCCTCTAAAACTTATTTACATGCTGTATATATTAAATAAAGTGTAATCCATAGTACTCACAGGATTCAAAAAATGATGAGGTACCCTTCCCATGGTCTCAAAGCAGAGTCTACCTGACTCCTCAAAAGAGGGAGACATTTATGGCATTGATCTACAACTCAGGGATACGCTTCCCCCAAAGTGGCAACTTACACCCATATTAGAGAAGTACACAAGATGCAGAAATAGAAATGGTCCGTATCTTCTAAATCATCCATTGCCATATTGACCTCTAATGCACTAAAATATAGTCCTATGAGATGTTAATAAGCAAAATGCGAGTACTTATATATTATTGCACATATCATATGTTACATATTTTATGTTTTATTCAGCAGCATGCTTAGGAAGCAAAAGAATAAAAAAGACAGGAAAAGCCACAATATTACACTTTTAGTTATATTTACCTTATAAAAATTAAGTCAACCTTTAGCATTCTTAAAAATAAAATGCATTAATTTGCATAATCATTAATAAAGTACAGGATTGCTTTCATAAATATGGTTTCCGTATATTTAGAACCTACTATTATAGGAGGCATGTGACATGTTTATTTCTTTAATTTAATGCTCATAATGCCTTGGAATAGTAGGCATCTTTAATCCCATTTTGCAGAGGAGAATAAAGGTTCAGAGAGGTTAAGTAATTTTCCTAAGGTCACATGGCTGGCAAGGAGCAGAGCTGGAATTTGAATCCAATCTGGATGACCTTATTGAGCAAGCTGGATCTACCTTATCATCCTACCTTCTTCTCTAATCAGCTGTCTGAGGTATGAAGTTGCTTGAAATCAAGCCAGTATCTTGTGGGAAATACAAGGTCAACTGCATATTTAGGGTCTTGGTAAAATTCCATCTAAACAGATTCATTAGCATTTTTTAATGTTTAAAAAGGTCCTGTTCTCAGATTCATGGAAATTAATAGCTATATATACTATTTTGATTTGCAAAACAAAACATTCCTAGTAATCTTGTCCCTCTGCTCCCTTCTGCTCACTCATCTTTCCGTGGCTCCCTCTCATAGCCCTGTCCAATTCGACAACCATTACGACCCCAACCTCACCTCTCCCCATCCCAACCTCAAATTCCATGATGCAGCCTCACTGAATTACTTGCAGTTCCCATAGCATCCTGGGCCTCTTTTAGCATATATCATGCTCATGCTTTCATTGTTGAACTTGTTTATCAGGTACCTGCCCTGTTGTAGGTGTTGGGAAGACAGTGGTGAGTAAGATGAAGTTACTGCCCTCGTTAAGCTTACAGTCTACCTTGGAAGAGACAGACAATGAATGAACAGTGGGCATATTTAACAAGTAAAGTATTCAGCATGTCAGATAGTGATAAAGGCTCTGGTGGAAAAATAAAGCTAGGAATAGCATTAGTGAGTGCTGGAAGGCAGAAAGTTCCTGTAAATTTAAAAAGGAGAGCCAGGGAAAGTTACCCTGACAAGGTGGCCTTTGAGCAAAAACCAAAAGAGGTGAGGGAGTAGAACAGGCTCCAGTGGCAAGGGGACCCATGTGGCTTGCATGGAGTAAGCCAAGCAGAAAGCATAGACAATGTGCAAGGGCTGGAGGACAAGGGTATCATCATGTTAGGTCTTAGGAGGGCTGTGACACTTATGAGTGGCATAAAGGATCTCTCCATTTTTCGTGCCTTTGGTATCTTGGAAGCTATGTCCTATCATAGTATCTGGAACTATCCTACATGGTCACTGATTTTTACATAGGGGTTGAAAACTTTGTCTGGGGGGCCAAGAAGCTGCTGGAAATATGAAAGGGGACTAGAGAGGGATGCCTGGTCTAAATGAGGCTCCAATGAAGGCTGCCATATAAAATATGGTCCTAGGCCCAAACATCACACATCTCTGGGCCAGCTGTGCCCGGTGGGTCACCAATGTGGCCTCTCTTGTCACTCGGCATCTGTTTCGTGAATAGATAAGATACAATGGTGCAGCATTTTTAGGAAATATTGTGAACAGCAAGAGTAGTCTAGAAATTCAGTATTTTAAGAAATTAAGCCTTCTGTTACAGACTGAATGTTTGTGTCCCCTCAAAATTCCTATATTGAAATCTAACCCCCAGTGTGACAGTATTTGGAGGTGGGGCCTTTGGGAGGTAATTAGGTCAGGAGCACAGGGCCCCCAGGAATAGGATTAATGCTCTTAGGAGAAAAGCCCAGAGAGCTAGCTCTCTGCTCTCTGCTCTCTGCTCTCTGCTCCCTGCCAAAGTGAGGATAAAATGAGATGCCCATCTACAAATCAGGAAGCAGGCCCTCACCAGAACCAAATCTGCCGGCACCTTGACCTTGGACTCCCAGCCTCCAGAACTGTGACAAATAAATGGATGTTTACAAGCCACCCAGTCCATGGTTTTCTCCTGTATCTGCCCAAACCAACTAAAACACCTTTCATCTCATTGATGGATCAAAAGTTTAAGAGTACCCTCTCTAATGTACTATCAAACTAGCCACATATGGAAAAATGATGCTTCCTACATTCTATTTCCCAGAGATCACTACACCGAGACCCTGCCTGCCTCCTCCATAATACCTTCTGGGCTTCTTCTGCAAGAGCTGCTCATTTAATGGAGTGGGAGAAAACCCATACATTAAATTTACCTAATTGTCACTAGAAAGGATTGCTACCTTTAAATGCAGATGTAAACAAAAAAAAAGGAACTTTGTTTAAAAATGAGCCAAGTTAAGCTTAAGTGTGGAGAAGATTTTCTTTGGCTTTAACTGGGGAAATGCTGAATATGCAGTGATTTTTTTTTACATTAATAATAATAGGAAACGGTAGATAGCAGCACCTCAGCACAATTCTAATTTAATGAGAAACAATAAAATAGTTTTCCAAAGGGGCCTATTTAGGTCCAAGAAAAGGGGATATTAAAGTTCCAAGATTTATTCTACTTTCGTTAAGGTATGCTGATACACATTTTCTAAGGCTATATTCTACTCACTGATTAGATCTCTCTCTTTATAATTTTCTTACTTGTAAGGGAATTAGACTGGTATTTTCCAGGCCAAATAACTTTCAGACAAAATATTTAAACGGAATCAATTCATTTCCAGCACAAGTAAGGTTGATCAAAATCCTATATCACTCAGACAGCTCTATGAAGCATATTTTTAATATATTTAGATATCATTAAGTGCAAAACCATGGGAATCAACTATTACAAAATGGATTTTAGAGAAGAAGTGAATATACATAAAACTTCTGGCAAAGTACTATCTTTGAGTTAAGCTTCCCCCCGCCCCCCACCCCCCTCTTTTTTCTGTGTTTTTCAAATTGATTGCACTAGCTAACCAAAAGGTATTAGTCATTGCAATGCTCAAGCAGTATGCTGTGTAAGGTCAGATGTGACGATGATGATGGTGGTACCAAAGGTGACAAGTGACATTAATTGAGCCCTTCCTACATGCTAGCCACTGTGCAAAGCACATTCTATCCCTTGCTTAGCTAGATCCTAACATTCACTATGTGCTCAGATCTGTGTTAAATGTGTAAAGGATCTTCCGATGCCTTGCAAGTTACATTGCACTGTGCTCTCATTTAACAGATGGGGAAACTGACACCATGACAAGCTGAGCAACCAGGAATCACAGAACTGGACTGGACAGTCCCTACAGAGAGGGGTGCTCACCGACTCTGGGGGACGGCCTTAGAACAAACAGATTGGATTTGATTTCGAAGAATAAAGGCATGTGACCCTGCATATAGTCAAGATGTAAATTCATTCTGCTTACACACAGATGTCTAGCCAAGTCCCTGCCTTCCAGAAACACAAACTCTAATATCAGTGCTGGGAGAAGGGAGTAGCACAGAGGAGGGACCCCAAGATGAGGACACAGAAAGTAGGCAGCCCTCCACCGGCGGACAAAAACACCAGCGCTCAGTCCTTTGTTGGGCTCAAGTGCAAGTTCTTTTCCAGAGCTTACAATGCCAGCAGGAAAGGACTGCTCTTCATTCAATAAGGAGCCATTGAAGTTTCTAAGTCAGGGCACAGCATGGCCAAAGCTGCCCCTTAAAGAGTTCAATTTAGAGCTATTCATTCAATAGCACTGAAGAGGACAGACTGCAAGTGTAGACATCCCATTGGAAGATGTCATAAAAACCCCGAGGACCTTGAACATAAGGAGTGGCAACAAAAAAAAGAGGCAACACAAAGAACAAAATTCAGAAGACATAGGACCCGAGTATAAAAAGCTATGTATTTTCTGTAATAGATTTTAGGGTCAGGGTCAGAGGCTGGGGAGGGTCTGCCGAAACCAGGGTGAATCCCAGCTCCACCACCACCTAGCCATGGGGACTTGGCTGGGCAACTACTCAACCTTTCTGAGCATCTGTTTCCTCATCTGTAAAATAAAGGTAACCGGGTCCCTACCTCTTAGGGCTGTTATAAAGTTTAACTGAGTACATAAATCATTTGGCACACTGCACAAATATGTAGCAAGCACTCAATAAATCCTACCTACTAATACCATCAATGTTTTTGTTTCTGTCAATACAAATAAAAATATTTCTACATTCCTCTTGTGAACAATCCCTGCTTACTGGGCAGCGAAGAAAGGAGGGAAAGAAATCAACAATAGCACAAAGGAAAAACCCACAAGGAATCTTCCTCCCTTCATTCCCTTGCACTTAAGATGTCCTGTGTGAAGGTGCCAGACGGAGTCCACTTTGGTGGCTGAACGATCTTCCTCCTTCCATTCCCTTGCACTTAAGATGTCCTGTGTGAAGGTGCCAGACAGAGTCCACTTTGGTGGCTGAACGACAGTCCCTGATCAGAGGAAATGAATAAATGCAATACAATTTAAGACCTAAACATGGTTGATAATCTGGCCAGCTCTCATCCCTGAGGGATAAGTGTCAAGCTGATATCTATCTAACCTGTGCTAAGTTCCAAAAGCTGGAGACAGTGACTGGTTTTAACCAATCTTCAGCAGCATGTTTGAGTTTGAGCTCTACTACAACCCCCTAGCCTACAATAACCATAGCTCTGTGATCCATCCAATGTCAGTGACCTTTCCTGAGACCCATGTCCAAAAACCCCAGTGCATCACCAACAAGAACGAGCATTCCCCCAGTGCTTACAGTGTGCCAGACTTCGTGCTAATTGGTTCGCACACAGTTTTTTCTTTGAGCAAATGGAAGTAAGTCAAGATACAAGCTGTAAAGTAGAAGTCTACTACTTCTCTTTCTCTGTCTCCTCCTGCTGTAGGACAACCATCTACTGAATTCCTTCCATGAAACTTAAATACAGACTCTTAGTAAACAGACAGGGTTGATCGCCTGCTCAAGCCTCATATGATGTTTCATTACATTTAGAATGGAATCTAAATGTATGAAAATGGTCTCGAGGCCCTACATGATTTAGATCCTGCCTGGCAGTCCTATCTGCCAATGTTTTCAATTTCTAAACTCTAGCCCTGCAGCATCCTCTTTTCCCCTGGAGGACATGCTAAGTTTGTCTCCACTTCAGGACTTTGGCATCTGCAACATGGCCACTCTGCCTGGGGAGCTCTTCCCCTGGATCTTCCTTCCCATGGCTAGCTCCTTACCCTTCACATCTTGGCCCTCAAATGTCACTTTCCCAAAGAGGCCTTGCCTCAACGCCCTTTTTGAAAGTAATATAACACTCTCCCAGAGCTGCTCTGGTGGTGGCTCACACTGTGGGCCTCTCCTTTCAACTGCTAGTCATGTGGTAGCTTGAAATAGACCATGGTGGAAGTATTTACACCAAAGAAATTGGCCAACACTACAAGTTGGGGCTTTTTCCTCCTGGAGAACCATTTGCTGAACATTTACCAGCATAGCACCACCTACTTCTATTCTCCAACTGTGACTGTGCAACACAGGACTACTCAGTCTCTTCACAGCATCCATCACTCTGAAATCATCTTTCGTGTATTGTTTACTTTATTAACCCTCTCCTCCAGCTACCATTTAGAGAGAGCGAAGACATTATCCAAATCGTTTGCTGTCCTATCCCTAACACTCAAAAGCATGTGTATAAGAACTTTAATTTTTTTATTGAAAGAATGAATCAATTCCATGCACTTTCTTTGTATTATTTGCCCAGCTGTATTTAAGATTTCTGAATTTCCTCATGGGCCTTTCATAGTTAAGATATTTTCAACCTAGAATTTTCTAGGAGCTACAGCTTCAAGAATGATCAAAATTGACAGTGTACACATGCCTAAGGATGATTTAAAACATCATTTACTAGTTTCCCTACTCTATAATATCTGTTTGGAAATTGAGAAGAGTTCACAAATATTGTCTCCTATTGTCTCTTTTCATTCTAGAGCTCTATGTAGGAAAAACGTCTCCCTTCTGAAGGGCACTTACTGTCTAATCCCTTTGTTAGGATAACAAGACCATCTGGCCCCATCCATCTTGCCGCAGTTTGATCCTGGGTTAATTACACCCTGTCCCTAGCCAAGATTGACACTGTATGTTTTCTCTCTTCACTAAGTCTAGTTCATTATGGAGGCAGCTTTTTGAAGACTCAAATTCTTGAGGACTTTTTCACAGCAGCATGAATACGACCAAGGACTTTTGCCAGGGTTTTCCTGGTGGCCCACAGAACCAGTGCATCATCAAAAGTAAGATTGAAAGGGGAAGGTGGCCACAAGAGGAAAGAAGAGATCAGTCCTTTGGAAGGTTGACAAGCAGTATCTAGTGGGCAAAGGAGGAGAGGAACAATTAAGCAATCACTCTAATTCATTATCTAAGCCAAATGATGTCAATGGGAAATACCACTTAACAAAAGTATGGCATACTTGAAGTGTTTACATATAGGATCCCAAATTCGATTGCCTGTAGGAGCTAAGCAGGTAAAATATTGAGGCAATTAGGGTATAAAATAATATGGGGGGGCGGTGCCTGGGGGCGCTCAACTGGTTAAGCAGCCAACTCTTGATTTCGGCTCAGGTCATGATCTCAGGGTCTTGGGATTGAGCCCTGTGTTGGGCTCCATGCTCAACACGGAGTCTGCTTGAGGATTCCCTCTCTCCCTCTCCCTCTGCCTCTGCCCCCCCCCCGCTTATTCTCTCTCTCAAATAAATAAATCTTTAAAAAATAATAATAATAATATGGGGGGGTACTATGGCAAATTGAAGACTCCATGAACCCTCTAAAAGGGGCAACATACAACAGCTCTGCCAAGAGGAAGTGTGGAACCTGCAATGTCAAGTTGTAATGGATACTGTTGACTGTCTCCCAATTCCCACCCTCTCCTTCTTTGTGCATGTAACCCTCACCCCCTACGTGACCCCTACTCCCATTGCATCCTCCAGGTCTAGAACCATATTGGTCTAAGCCACTTAAGAGAATTCTGTTTACCTTGTCAGTGATTAGCATAGGAACAGGTGTGTGACCCAATTCTAGCCAAGGAGACATAAAGGAAGGCCAGTTCAATGCTTGGAGCTCCAAAGAAATAAGAAGAGATAGGCTTTCTTCCTCTGGACAGAGTTGTGTCTTGCTATAATGCCAGAAACTGCTATTGCCAACTTGCCACACAGAGCCTGGGGCATCTGGAGCAGATCCCTGGAACACTATGCCATGGGCTGCCTCTGGAGCTTGTTTGATATGAGATAACAAATTCTTACAGTTTAAGTCAGTCTAAGTAAGGTTTTATTTGTTACCTGCAGACAAAGTCCTCCCACATGATATACCAAGCTTCCAACTTTGAGAGAAATAGGAAATCCCATTTTTTGCAATTCCATTTTTTTAAATTGTGGCTACTACTAATTTTTGACATCGTACAGGAGACTCCCCCTCTGATTAAAACAACACAAAACAGAACAAACTTCAGGAGGGTGGGGGTGGGGCATTTGTTTTCAACTCATGGCCGAGCTTGACACCTTCGCTCCAGGCTCTCAGTGGAATCTATCCCAAATTGCACATCCCGGGGTGGTTTTAAGTTCCTGAAGCTTTCCATGTCCCCTCACCCCTGATCAAGAGAACACTCATTCCTGCCTGACTTTCAGAGCTTCACTGTCTGCATAATTTAGATAGAATATCAATATCCAAATACACCATAGTGTGGTGCTCAGCAAAACTGACGTGGGGCTGTTGGAGAGAAGACCTTCAAGAAATGAAAGGTTTGTTAATTAAGTTTCTTTGCCAGAAAAAGGTCATGAAAATGAGAAAATACTTACCTTATTAAAGTCCAGCAAAACCAATAAACTTGAATTACTATGTATATTAACATGGTTAGTTCTGCAAATATGATCCGTTCTTGTCTTCTGAGCTCTGCTCATAGCCTGCTCCTTCTTGAAAACTACTCTCTCCTGTATCCTTTGCCCATCCATGGTTTACTAGACTTTAAGACCCAGTTGAAAGCCTACCTCTTCCAAGAAGCTGCCTCAGATGGGAATTTCTCAAACTGTTTCTCTATGTGTGGTTCACACATCAACTGTGGTTGCAGAGTCATCTGGGGCCGTCCGTCTGTTGAATAGAAGATTTCTGGCTCGGACCAGAGTAACTGGGTCTAAGCTTGGAAATCTGCAAATTATATACTCTTCAATTGAGTCTTCTACACGTTGTTCTGATGGACTCACTATAGTATCATTATAATAGAGTTTTAAATCATTATCTGGATTTATTTTCATATAATTCTTTCCAAGGAGGTCATATCATCTCAATTATAAGCTCCTCAAAAGCAAGGACCTTATTTTATACTTCCATATTCTTACTTATCCTGAGATCCAGTTTCCTCATCGAAAAAATGCAGATTTATGGTTCAGGGGTCATTTTGACGATTAAGTGAGGTAATAAAAAATTTCAAATACATTGAATCCTAACTATATAGTAAAACGAAGTTCTAAGCCTTAGATACCTTATTTCATCTCATCTTCCAAACAACCCTGCTGGAGAGGTAGGGTCCTCCTCTTCATGCTGAGCAGGAGACTGAGCCCCAGAAAAGGTGGGAAATCTGGAAAAGTTCACAGAGCCAGTAAAGGTGGAGCTGGATTTCAAAGCCACATTCCTCTGATTCAAAAGTCTGTTTTTACTCCTATTCTGACGTCTGTACAAATATCAATTACTGGTGATACACAAGTCCTGGGATATAGCAGAAGCTCAAAATGTACCAGCACCCGCCCAGCCTGCACCTTGGGGCTAAAGAACAATCGCTTCCCTCTTCTTGGATCAAGAATAATCAATCTTGTGTTGGCATCAGAACTTATGCTAAGGATAAAGAAATGAGTCCCGCCTCAGAGGACACTGCGCCCTCATAGCAGAAACTCAGGGAAAGCAGCAGTGACTGTTGGAAACCCCATCAGACTGGAAGCAACCACGGACATCACACCATCAGCCTGGTCAGGAGGAACCCCTGGCCCTCTCACTCATCCATGGCGGTGTTCCTAACCCAGCCTCCTCTCAGAATTCCTGGGAACATTGTTTCCAAACTAATACAGATGCCTGGGCCTCGGGCACAGAGATTTAGTATTATTCTCGGGTGTGCCCAGGTGATTCTGACATGCACCCAGCTGAGAAATCTGTCTGACAACAGACTTGGCCTCCGTGAGCTCGGACCCCTTTGCAGCCTGCCCTGTGGACCTTTGGCTCACCCTTGTGTTGTTTTTTTTTTTTTTTTTTTTTCATCTTGAATGCAGCCCCAGGGGTACCTAGCACATAGCAAGCACGCAGAAATATTTGTTGAAAAAATGATCGGTAAATTTTGAAACTTACTAACCTAAAAAGTGCCTCATTTACCCTCTTCCTATCCCCTAGGACCCTTCGACTCACCTCCGATGATCAATAGTTCTCTTGCCTCCCTCTGGAAGTCTAAACAATCAGGAAAACTGGAACTCCATTATTTAACCTGGCCCAGAACGTCATCTCATACAAGTGTTAATCCAGTTTAGGGTTCACTAACTCAGTCTTCTTCGGGGAAGCGACTCTCCGTGGGCTTCTCATGTTTCATGTTTCTGCACGTCCTGTGAGCAGGGGCCCTAACAGCTTTTGTTCTGGACTATCTTTTCCAGGATGTTCATAGAGCAGGCAGCCTTGAAAGACAGAAATAGTAGCGCCCTCCGGGCAGAGGGCAGATTTGCTTCCTGGACAGCGTAATAAAGATAACGTCCTCCTCCAGGGCAAAAATGGAAGTTTGCTAGCAGCTCCCTTATAAAAGATCAAGTTTCCTAAGCTGTGGGTTCCTTGGCTGTGCTGCAAACACTATGTATATAAATCTACCTGGGCCATCCCACTTGGCCCCCACGGACCTCAGGGGCAAAGGGAACCGAAGCAGACACACTCATTGTCTCTGACCCCGGGAACTTGAGTCTTCTGCCAGAGGCTCCGGAACTGTGATGGTCTCACTTGTTAGCTTGCAGGGAGGACAAGACCAGACCCTCCACAGTCCTTGACAAACTCCTACACGTCTTTCAAGATTCCCCTCTGTGAGGTTCCTTTAACTCCTCCAACTATGGCCTTCCTTATGCTCACCAGAGTGGGCATTGAGCTTTATCACCGAGCACACTGGTTAGAATGACCAGATGACAGGTCTGTCTTCCTCACTAGATTCAAAGTTACCTGGTTCCTAAGAGGAACCAAGTGATACTTATGAACAGACCTGACACCAGTAAAGTGAAGTCCTTGCTTGTATAGGATCTGCCTGTCCCCATCTCCTTTCCCCATCTCACTGACCTGAGTCTACCACTCTCTGCCTCCTCACTCTGCAGCCACACCAGCCTCCTAGCCTCAGAGCTTTGTCCCTGCTCTTCCCTCAGCCTGGAACGTTCTTCGTCCTGATTACACATGGCTCCCTCCTCCACTTCATTCAGATCTCTGTTTCCTACCATTATTTAAGCTCCATGAGGGGCTTTGTCTATTTTGCTGTCATAACCTCAGTGCTAAGCACTGTTCTAAGAACAGTTCTGAGAACAAAATGGTGCTCAATAAATATTCATTGGATAGACAAATGAATTAAAGAATAAAAACATCCAGCATATAACTGCATATAGTGCTTATTCTGGAAAAGTAGCTTCCATTGACATAACTGTGGTGGATACACAAATTTTAGTCAATAACACCCAACACACAAAACGTGGCATTTATGTGAGAGAGAGAGCGTGCGCACGTGCACAAGTGGGGGCGGGGACAGAGGGAGACAAGCAGACTCCCTGCTGAGCAGAGAGCCCGACACAGGGCTCAATCCCAGGACCCCAAGATCATGACCTGAGCTGAAATCAAGACTCATCAGATGCTTAACCAACTGAACTACCCAGGTGCTCCCAAAATGTGACATTTCTGTATTTCTTGAGATTAAGCTTAATCTGCTTCAAGCCCCCTCTGCTGGGCTGGTGAGAAACTCAGTCTTAGCTATTGGGAGGGGCTCTCTAACCCTCTGTGGGATCATGCAAGAAACCCAGGGGGTAGACGTAGCTCAGAACATTCAGAAAAGGGATTTTTGGTTTTTAGATGATAGTTGTCATTGCTGATACACGCTGTGCCCTCCAGAACACACACACAAACACACACACTTCTTCTGAAAAAAATCCTATCTGTAGAGTGCCACAGATATCCCCTCTAAGATTTAGCCACCTCCAGGGAGCACTGCAAAAGAGGGATCTGACCCATCTGACCAGCAAAAATGCAAAAGCAAATCCCCTTTACCAGCTCTGAGCATGCTCCCCAACCTCTCTTCCGTATGCTCCTACCTCCATCTCCCAGAAGTTCTCATCTCTCCCCACCCCACCCCCGCCAATGCAATACCCTTCAAACAACTGTAGATTTTCCAAAACTTAAACTTGGAAATTTTTGCCTTTGGCCCTACTACACACAAGCTGCTGTAAAATGCTAAATGAGGCATTTAAACAGACTTGTTGAAATTCAACCAGGCAAACTCAAAGTCTCAGTTTCCCTTCTTCACATGGCAAGGGAAATACATCAGAATAAATGCACAGTGATACCCAATAAATTACCTACTACATTAGAATTAGTGTGTGTGTGTGTGTGTGTGTGTGTGTGTGTGTGTGTGTGTCCTAGCATTTACCACAGTGCCTGGCACACAGGTGTTGAATAAATGTTTGCAGAATTCATGACTGAATGAATTTATCTGAAGTAAATTTATCTAAAGAAATGCCAGTTAGGGTGGACATTTCCCTAGAGATGGTTTGCTCCTCTAGATTCTCTCTCTACTCTTCTCCTGTCCATGTGAGCCCCAGCTCATCCTGGTGGGCTTTAGTTTGTTCTCCCTCTGCCCCACTTTCCCTCCATCTTCTCTTGGGATCCAGAAGGCTGACTTTCTGCCTTCTGATTGGGTTTGCTTAAAGGGATGTGTCAGCAGGATAGCTCAGTGAGAGAGAAGGCGAAGATCAAAGTAATCCTCCCCGCCGCTGGTCAGTTTCAGCGGCATCGCCAAGAGCCCTGTTGCCTGTTTCAGTCAGTGTTTGTTACTGTCTGATCCAAAATTCACATGTGGAAACCCTAATCCCAGTGTGATGGTGTTTGGGTGTGATTAGATCATGAGAGGGCACCCTCATGAATGGGATTAGTGCCCTTAAAAGAAGAGGCCGGTGAGCCAGCTCACTCTCTTTCTGCCCTGTAAGGATACAAGGAAAAGTGGACAGTCTGCCACCCAAGACGGCTCTCACCGGAACCTGACCGTGCTCAGAATTCCAGACTCCAGAACAGTGAGGAAGAAACTCCCGTTACTTAAAAGCCACCCAATGTATGGTAGGTAGTTTGTTAGAGAAGCAGAACCACTCAGAGAAATATATAAATGATGTGTGTGTGTGCGTGCAAGTGTGTGAACGCACACATGCACACTTGTATTTGTTTCAGGGACCCGACTGCCAGCACTCAGGGGAGCAGGTGACATTTAGCAGTCCCCAGAGAGCTACTGTCTCTGGGTCAGGTGCTGGAGCTTGAGGCCCATAGGGCAGGCAGTGAGGAGGAAGATGGAGGGAAAGTGGGGCAGAGGGAGAACAAACTAAAGCCCACCAGGATGAGCTGGGGCTCACATGGACAGACCGAAACCTGCTTCAGTTCTCCTTGCCCCTAACCACAGTGACAAGGGAGTCCGGGACTGGCCAGGCCCTCCATCACGGAGAACACACACCCGGCCTGGGAGTCCAGGGACTTGAGAGAGCCAGCCGTCAGGGGAAGGAGGAGCAGTGGTGGGCCCAACTGCTGCCTCAGGCCAAGGCGGTGAGCCAGCAGGCAAGCCATGGTGCCTCCAAATCTCATACCAGATTCTCGGTGGCCCTCCGCAGAAGGAGACTCTGGGAGACTTGGTTCAGCCCCGCCACTCCGGCACATCCAAAGCCAGCAGCTCCCTCAAGGAAAGCTCACAGCCTGCCAGGAGGCCCCCCTCCCCACCAGTGGCTCTCTCGTAGGATCTCCCTCCATCTACCAGCCCCCGGATGCTGCCCTGTCCCCTGGGGTTTCCACACACAGTGCCCATGCTGCTGGCAATGCACTCCTCTGCACGTTCTCCCCCAACTTCCCAGCTGGAGCTTACCATCTGTTTCCTGCTGGGATCCTGATGAAGAGTACAACCACCCTTGGTGCGGAGGAGCAAACAGAACATGAATTGGTAGATTTATTTATTGCTTTTCCCCGCTGGAGATGTATTTGCTTAAAAATATTAATTGAGCATCTACAAACGGAGCACCTACATGCCAGAACAACGCACTAGGGATACAGAGGTGGACAAGGGACGCGGATCCCCCCGCCCCCGCCGCCCCCACGGTGCTTACGGTCCAGCAGAAGGCACAGAGTGTAACTACCTCTGCTTCCCTGCCTGCAGCCTCATGGAGTAGACACATCAACTGGGGATACTCATTAAGTTTCCAGAACCTTCCGAGGAAAAGTGGTTTACGAAACAGAGTTATTGTACTGCTGCATCTTCAAAGATACGGTTGATTTTGCCTCGCTTTTAAGAATAAAAGGAAAGTGGGGTTGTCATGAACACAGGTGAAATGGCTGACTCTGTACCAGGCTCTTTACACAGAATATCTTGTTTAGTCCTCATGCAATGTCACAAGATGCGTGACCAGAAATTACTATCTCCGCTAGGTCCATGAAGCAACTAAAGCCAGGAGAGGTAAAGTGGCCAGCCCAAGTCACACAGCTAACAAGGGAAGTAAGTGGGATGCTTATTTTTGGTCTGGGCTCCCTATGTGCGAGGAATTATGCCAAATGCTTTATTTTTAAAAACAGTACAACAAGCCTAATAAGATAGGTTTTATTACTACCCCTCCTTTATGCCAGAGGGGGTTCCAGGGTAGAGAGGACGCACAGATACTGAGCAGAGGAGTCAGGAACTGAACCCAGCTCAGCCTGATCACAGAGCCCACCGTCTTGCTACTCACCATAACCCATAAAACACAGCTGACATGGCATTTGTTAAGGCTGTGTTTCATCCCTGAATATCTTTCTCCATAAATACACAGAAAGATCTACATATCTGTAGAGATAGAGCCTCCCATATCCATTATATTCTATTCAACACATAATACAGATACTCCATCTAATGCTTCAAGCTGTTCCACTTCTAGCATTGAATTATTTGCTTCTCCCAACCTCCATTAACCAAGTTTGGGGAGAAAAGCTAGCTGCCACATAAGTCTTGATGAGAATAAAGTCTCTTTATTACTATTATTATTCCCCTAATGGTCTGTGCAGTATCGTACATAACTTTTTAGTCCTTCATAAAATGCCGTTGATAAACATTTGACAACTTGTTACGATTTTAAAACTTTCATTGCCAGATCTGGGCCGGCACCCCTGGAATCTAACAATGTGATATGAAGGCAACCACAGGAGCTTTCGGTGATGCAATAAAGAATTTTGCAGCCACTCTTGGCACCTAATTTATGACATGCACACTGATGAATGATCAAGATTCACTATTTACCATTATAAGAAACAGGCCAACCAATTCATAATTTTCAGGAAAGCTGGTTTTAACAGCCCTATTAGTTTTACAATTCCGACTTTTGTAAGCTTCAATTTGTTATGTTTAAGTTATTTGCTCTGAGGAGTTTGAGTGCTCTTACTGGGGTCTTAAGGTCTATTTTTCCAAACAGAGTTTGCAGAGAAAGACAATAGCAGTGCTGAAAAGTTCAATTAAGATAAACTCTGAAAGTCAAAGGGAAAAGCTGTGGATATTCATTCAAGTTGAAAATACACAGAGCCTTTCTGCCCCTCTTCTGTTTATTAAAATATATATATAATAAACTGGAGATGATTTGTGTTGCAATCTCTGAGCTTCATTAGAGTTTTTAGACATTTGCTAAACCAGATTCTATTTCTGAACTTCACAGTAGTAATCCCTCTGTCTATTGAAGGATGGTTAAAATGTTAAATGAGTAAGATACATATATTCAAAAAGCACATTTGATCTGGGTCCATATATAAGCTGCTCAAATATATAAGCTAAAAAATAAGTTTTAAATATGTACATATTAATATGTACATAGTCCATACATGGTCAACCATTCATTCATGAAAGAAACAGTTTTTAAACACCCTATAGTTGTTGGCAAACTATGGCCTACAGACCCAATTCAGCCCTCTGCCTGTTTTTGTGTGGCCTAGAAGCTAGGAGTGGTTTTCACATTTTTTTTTTAATCAAAAAGATCAATAATATTTCCTGACATGTGAAAATGCCATAGGAAATTCAAATTTTGGTGCCTGTAAATAAAGTTTTATTGGCACACAGTCACACTCATCTGCTCACATGTTGCTGTGGTTGTTTTTACACTACAGTGTTGGAGGTCAGTCGAGTCAACAGAGCCATGTGGCCCACAAAGCCTAAAATATTTACTACTCGACCCTGATCCATTCTATTCCAGGTCCTGGAGAAAAGAAAGAAAGAAAAGAAAGAAAAGAAAGAAAAGAAAGAAAAGAAAGAAAAGAAAGGAAAGGAAAGGAAAGGAAAGGAAAGGAAAGGAAAGGAAAGGAAAGGAAGAAAGGAAGAAAGGAAGAAAGGAAGAAAGGAAGAAAGGAAGAAAGGAAGAAAGAAAGAAAGAAAGAAAGAAAGAAAGAAAGAGAAAGAAAGAAAGAAGGAAGGAAGGAAGGAAGGAAGGAAGGAAGGAAGGAAGGAAAAGAATAGTAAAACAGAGCCAGCTCTTCCTTCATTCAGGGCAGCAATAAATATGATAAATGATGCCACAGCAATCAGACAACAAAAAGAAATCAAAGGCATCCAAATTGGCAAAGAAGAAGTCAAACTCTCACTCTTTGCAGATGATATGATACTTTATGTGGAAAATCCCAAAGATTCCACCCCAAAACTGCTAGAACTCATACAGGAATTCAGTCAAGTGGCAGGATATAAAATCAATGCACAGAAGTCAGTGGCATTCCTATACACCAACAACAAGTCAGAAGAAAGAGAAATTAAGGAGTCGATCCCATTTACAATTGCACCCAAAACCATAAGATACCTAGGAATAAATCTAACCAAAGAGGCAAAGGATCTGTACTCAGAAAACTATAAAATACTCATGAAAGAAATTGAGGAAGACACAAAGAAATGGAAAAACGTTCCATGCTCATGGATTGGAAGAACAAATACTGTGAAGATGTCAATCCTACCTAGAGCAATCTACACATTCAATGCAATCCCCATCAAAATACCATCCACTTTCTTCAAAGAAATGGAACAAATAATCCTAAAATTTGTATGGAACCAGAAAAGACCCCGCATAGCCAGAGGAATGTTGAAAAAGAAAAGCAAAGCTGGCGGCATCACAATTCCAGACTTCCAGCTCTACTACAAAGCTGTCATCATCAAGACAGTATGGTACTGGCACAAAAACAGACACATAGATCAATGGAACAGAACAGAGAGCCCAGAAATGGACCCTCAACTATATGGTCAACTCATCTTTGACAAAGCAGGAAAGAATGTCCAGTGGAAAAAAGACAGTCTCTTCAACAAATGGTGTTGGGAAAATTGGACAGCCACATGCAGAAGAATGAAACTGGACCATTTCCTTACACCACACACAAAAATAGACTCCAAATGGTTGAAAGACCTCAATGTGAGACAGGAGTCCATCAAAATCCTAAAGGAGAACACAGGCAGCAACCTCTTCAACCTCAGCCACAGCAACTTCTTCCTAGAAACATCGCCAAAGGCAAGGGAAGCAAGGGCAAAAATGAACTATTGGGACTTCATCAAGATAAAAAGCTTTTGCAAAGCAAAGGAAACAAGTCAACAAAACCAAAAGACAACTGACAGAATGGGAGAAGATATTTGCAAATGACATATCAGATAAAGGGCTAGTATCCAAAATCTATAAAGAACTCATCAAACTCAACACCAAAAGAACAAAGAATCCAATGAAGAAATGGGCAGAAGACATGAACAGACATTTTTCCAAAGAAGACATCCAAATGGCCAACAGACACATGAAAAAGTGTTCAATATCGCTCGGCATCAGGGAAATCCAAATCAAAACCTCAATGAGATACCACCTCACACCAGTCAGAATGGCTAAAATTAACAAGTCAGGAAATGACAGATGTTGGCGGGGATGCGGAGAAAGGGCAACCCTCCTACACTGTTGGTGGGAATGCAAGCTGGTGCAGCCACTCTGGAAAGCAGTATGGAGGTTCCTCAAAAAGTTGAAAATAGAGCTACCATATGATGCAGCAATTGCACTACTGGGTATTTACCCCAAAGATACAAAAGTAGGGACCCGAAAGGGTACGTGTACCCCGATGTTTATAGCAGCAACGTCCACAATAGCCAAACTGTGGAAAGAGCCAAGATGTCCATCAACAGATGAATGGATAAAGAAGATGTGGTATATATATACAATGGAATATTATGCAGCCATCAAAAGGAATGAGATCTTGCCATTTGCAACGACGTGGATGGAACTGGAGGGTATTATGCTGAGCGAAATAAGTCCAACAGAGAAAGACATGTATCATATGACCTCACTGATATGAGGAATTCTTAATCTCAGGAAACAAACTGAGGGTTGCTGGAGTGGGGGGTGGGGTGGGAGGGATGGGGTGACTGGGTGATGGACACTGGGGAGGGTATGTGTTCTGGTAAGCGCTGTGAATTGTGCAAGACTGTTGAATCTCAGATCTGTACCTCTGAAACAAATAATGCAATATATGTTAAGAAAGAAAAGAAGAAGAAGAAGAATGTAGCAGGAGGGGAAGAATGAAGGGGGGGAAATCGGAGGGGTAGACGAACCGTGAGAGACGATGGACTCTGAAAAACAAATTGAGGGTTCTAGAGGGGAGGGGGGTGGGAGGATGGGTTAGCCTGGTGATGGGTATTGAGGAGGGCACGTTCTGCATGGAGCACTGGGTGTTATGCACAAACAATGAATCATGGAACACTATATCTAAAACTAATGATGTAATGTATGGGGATTAACATAATAAAAAAATATTAAAAAATAAAATAAAATAAAAAGAAAAAAAAATATGATAAATGATTATAAAGGCTATGGAGAAAAGCAAATCAATAATAAGTCAATCAAATACAGACTGATAAGGTGGGCTGAATCCATGACTCAAATATCCAGGTGCCATTGCCAGCAGGGACATGATTTTGAAACAGGAAATAATTCTTGGTGAATTTCCAAACAGAACAGAGTACAATTCTCCTTCCATTTATGTAGTGTATATTAAAACTATACAAAGAACACTTTGTGCTATATAGAAAATGGAATTTGGTTCTAGGTCAAGATCATCTTAATCAAGGCTTTTCAACTACCCAACTTTCTGACATGATGCTAGAAAGACATGCTGGATGTGCAACAATCCTTCCTTGTGCTGGAGTCTCTCTCACACACGGCAGGATGTTGAGTAACCCTGGCCCTCACCCACCCAATTCAACACAGACATTGAAATCTCTGAGAGTGTTGTCAGGCTTGGAGGAGAAAAAGAAGGTTGCGATCCGGGAGCCAAGTTTTCAACAGATGAGGAGGGTGGCCAGGAGGAAGGTAGATAATCACAAAGAAATGATCATGGTGTGCTGGTAAATGTTTAATAATTCACTCTGATTTGTAGCATTTGCCAATTTCCATGGTGTAAATATTCCCACAGTGGCCAATTTCAAGCTACCAACATGACATCATTGAATACGGAAGGTGGAAAAATGCTCAGCTAGCTCTCCGGAGCCAGTACGAGCCAGCTCCAACAAACCCCCGGGATGCCTAGTGGTTGATACACGTAAAGGGCGTGAACCTCAAAGGAACAGAACATTTCACAGGAGGGGGTAGGAATGACCACATCCGTGAGTGACATATCACCGACCTAACTTCCCAACCCAGAAGGATATGGAAGCAGCAGAGATAATACTTTCCCTTGACTAAGTGGTGACCTTGGGGATTCAATTGAGGTGAGAAAGGAAGAAAACAATTTTTGAGGCTGATAAAGATTTAGCTGAGTTTTTTTACCGGGAAACAGAATTCTGGAAGAAAAAAATATGGGGACTTTCTGGAGACAAGGTAGCAGAGGGAGGCTGGGTAAGGAAATTTCCAAGCCAGAATATGTTCTGGGTGTGACCAAGGGTGACAGAGAGCCTCTCCCCATTCCAAACCAAATCTAACAGCCATCAAGGAAGCAGTATTCCAGCAAATTCATCTTGCACACAGTCATTGAATTATTATAATTTAGCTTCAGCAACTACAGTAGCTGCTCAAAAAACACATTATGACAGTAGAGTGCTGCGAAATATTTTGCACATACAGCAAATGTGGCAAATTTTGCCACTTCATTGACTTTGCAAAACTGAAAGATCTCCCCCTCTGTCTTGTACAGTTTCACTAATTACATCATTAGCAGAAGGCCATTTGACCAACATGAAGGAGACAAAAACTACTTTTTATACATTTAAGTGGAAATGTGAGTTAAAATATAGAAATATTCATGCCTATGTGGTACAAAATCCACAGGAGATAAGAGAGTCAAGTGATTAGAGAGACATCATCTTAAAAAAAAATCAAAAGAATTGACATCTTTTATGTACAATTGCTGTGATTAGACAACCAATCTCAGTTGCTCAATCTTCCTAATATGGATGCTCTTTGATGAAGACAGGAAGGCAGGGTGAATGCAAAAGTTTCAGCACAAGAAGGAGGGTCTAAATAGAAAGGGATGAGTATAAGAGAACAAATAAATGAAGGCGAAGTTCTTGAGACTGGCCAAGATAGAAGCGAGGTCTCAACTCTTCCCAAAGGCACATGGTCTCCAAAGGTAGGACCTGCTGGCAGTCAACAGCAATGCATGGGGTGGTGGGCCTGAGGACAGTAATGAATTTTAATTCCCTGGGAAGCGACACACACACTGAACCAATGCACTACCTGACCACCCAAAACTTTACTACATATATGGGAACAAAGAGTAACATGTGTGGCATAATGAAATCTTGTCTGGAAAACCTTATGCCTGTGGTTATAATTATGAGTATCTATGAGTTGGCTGAATTCTGTTCCAATTAGGGCCATGAGCATTAGCATTTAGTTCTTGGAAATGTGACTCAACCCCTGCCAGTCAACTCTATGACCAAGTTACCAATGGGGATTCAGCTCTGGAGAGCCACTTGGGTCCCACAGCAAGAAGGCACTGGAAGAACTTTAACAGGAGAACCCCGGGGTGAAGCACACAGACTTTGAAGTCAGCCCTGGGCTTGAATCCTGATATCTTATACCACCTCCTAGTGTGAGATTGGGCAAGTCAATTGAGTTTTCTGAGCCCTAGTTTCCTCATCTGTAAAATGGAAATTAAATAGTATGTACATCCTAGAGCCAACAACATAGGGACTAAATGAGACAATGCGTTGATGTGGTTTACACAGTGACTGGCATCTATTTTGTCTGCAGTAAATGTTGGCCAATGATACCAATTATAAAAGGAATGAGATTGTCGTAAGTGTTTTTGCTATGGAGAGACCAAACCTAAAGTAGCAATCACGAAGAACAGAGGATGGATGGGTTGACCAACTGGAGGCCTAGAGTCAATTCTAAGCATTTCTTTGGTTAAGTAAATTTTATCTGTACCTGAAGTAAATGGGTTCAAAAAATGTAACTCAAGTGCTTACTATAGGTCCCAGGCACTGACCTAGGAGCTAGGAATACAGCGAATTCAAGAGATTAAAATCCTGGCCATCGTGCAGCTTACATTTCAGTGGGGAGAGACAGACAATAAATTAAAAAAATAAATAAATAGTACCATATAAACAGTGGCTCTTAAAGTGGGGCCCTTGGGTCAACCACGTCAGCATCACCTGGGAACTTTTTAGAAATGCCAAACTGGAGACTTCCCTCCAGTCCTAATGAATCAGGAACTCAGAAGGTGAAGCCCAGAAACTTGTGGTCTAAGAAACCTTCCAGGGGATTCTGACACAAGTCAAAATTTGAGAATCACTGAGACTTTGCATTTCTAACAAGCTTCCAGGGGACACCAATGTGCTGATGTGGAGACCACACAGTTAGAATGACCGATATAAACAAGCCAGGGATAAGTGCTTACGGAGTAAATAAAACAGGCAAGGGGGTGTCTCAGGCCAAGTTCCCACAGAAGCAGACCCTGAGATGAGAATTTTAAATGCGAGTGGTTTGTTGGGGAAGTGGGAAGCCCAAGAGGGGAATGAGAAAGTGAGACAGACAAAAGGAAGGCAGCCAATACGGTTGTGAGCACACGGGGCTCATGGCCCACTGGGACCTCCAGGAACTGTATGGAGTATGCCTCAGTTGTCCTGCCCAAGGAACAAAGAAGCTTCGTCAGCCACTGACTAAGGTCACACTCAGAGGTGTTAACTCCTCCAGGATGTCTGCCCTATTCCTCACAGAGGAGAAGGGAAAGCCCTCAGGACGAGAGAAATAGGTTCTTGCAGCAGGAAGCAGTTCCCGGGGGTATGAGGAATGTGGGGTACCAGGGAAGGCAGAGAAGAGCTCATAGAGAAAAAATGTGAGCTGAACAAAGACCAGAAGGACAAGAGGGAGCAAGTCCTGCCCATATCTGGAAACTTCCCAGGCAAAAGGAACAGAAGTAACAGATGCCCTGAGGTGGGAACATGGCAAGCACGTGAGCAGAACAGTAAAGACGCTGCCAATGTGTCTGGAGCAGCGAAGGGAGGGAAGGTGGAGGGCGTCGGGAGCCACAGCAAAGAGTGCAGCCAGGGGTGAGAAGCGAGGCCATTGGAGGTTTTGAGTACAACACCTGACTTAAGTTCAAAAGGATTGGGGTGGGGGGCTGTTGTTTAGATATATATTATGTATATTAGGTAGATAGAGAGAGAGGGAAATAGAGAGTTATGGAGACATGGACGCAAGAGAACAGGGACACCCATGAGGAGACCACTCTAAAACCTGAGGCAGAAATGCTGGTGGCTTGGACCAAGGTTCAGTGATGCTTTAATGACGTCATTAGCAGCCCACTTTTCTCAGGTGTCCCCCTCTGCTTTCCTCCGTATGGGCTTCAGAGTCCCAAGAGGAGGCAAAACTATGAGGAGCAGCTCCAGGATTACACATTCAACACGCAAAGCCACCCCAGAAGTATGAGCAGTCTCCTCACCACAAGCTGGAGCAAGGACCCAGGACCAAGCCTCTTTGGCCCCACTTGGGTTGCCTGCAACTGTAAACTACTCTCTACAGCCATGGTGATGGGGTGCCTTGACGGCCCAGGTGTGGTTCACATGCCCACTGCTGGAAACCAGAGGCAGGAATAGCCCCACCCCAACCACATAGCTCTGAGAGAGGTGGGGAAGAAGTTCTCCTGAAGGACGTCTGATGGCAGTGGTGCAGGATGCTCTCCATCCTCCCTTCCATAGTAACAGAGTTTCTAGCTCAACACATGCCACATGAAGTCCATACTCCCCAGTCTTGCCTGCAGATGGATGGTGCCACAGGTTTAAATATGTGTGAACAGAAGTGATAATGTACAGGGGCGCCTGGGTGGCTCAGTCAGTTGAGTGCCCGACTCTTAGTTTCGGCTCAGGTCGTGATCTCGGCGTCATGGGATCAAGCCACTCATCGGGCTCCACGCTCAGTGTGGAGTCTGCTTGTCCTTCTCCCTCTGCTCCTCCCCCTCCACTCATGCTCACTCTCTCTCCCTCTCTCTCTAAAATAAGTAAATAAATTTTAAAAAAAAAGAAGTGATAATGTACAACTTGCATATTTTGCCCTTAAAACGAAGGGGGTGCCATCCCCTTTCTCCCTCCCTCCTGGTGGAATGCGACCTCAGTGATGGTGATCCTGGGTCCTGAGGACAATGGATGCATCATAATAACAGAAAGCAATGGGACAGAGGACCCAAGTTTCCTAACAGATTTTCAGAGCAGGATCACCCTATCGGTTTGGACTTTCATTTCTGTGAAGCCAAAATAAAATTCCGGTTTTTTAAGTTACCATTTTGAGGGGCCTGGGCAAAGCAGACCAAAATCCTAACTTATACAGAGGCTGAGTTTTATTATCACAAGAGGGAGAGTTTTATTATTACAAGGAGGAATACGGATGTAAAGGGAAAAACCCAACGATAATCACTGTCACCATACAGTAGGACTGTTAATTCCAGAACTTCAACAGTCACTGATGTGGGGTTTTTTCACAGAAATTTCATAGTTCTGCTAGAATTCTATCTCACCTAAGATCTATGGCTTCAATTTGTTTAAACAAAGCTTTGAACCTTTCTCATTTACAAATGTAACCAACCTTGCTAAATCTTGGCATTATGTCTTCACTACTGAACTTGTCGGTGGTAGTCCTTGAGAACACCTCTGAGATCCAAAAGACACCAAATCATCAAGTTGAACAGGGCCTCTGTAGCCAGGGTAGAGCCCCAGATGTCACCAGAATGGGGCGGGGGGGGGGGAAGGGTGGCAAATTTTACAAATCTGATCACTGTATCTTCTCCCGAAAGACTTCATTTAGGGCCAAGAGTCAAGATTCTTGCTACCCTGACAGGAAGGAAAAATGCACACAGGCCACAAACAAATGTATTTTATCCAGTGATCAAGGAGACAAAGATGGTCCTCAAACCCGGAAGAATAAAATTTTTACCAAATTATCTATGGTATAGATAAAACTACCCTTTCTCACTAACATTTTATTATCCCAGTGTGTTCCTACATATAAGTAAATGAAGACTCCATTTATTTTTTATAATATTATTTAATATTATACCTTTTCACTACATATTATATAAAATAGTGTTATCATATGAATGGTAACTAATTTTTATTAAGTGCCCACCATGTGCCTTCAATCCATCTTTTGCACCATATCCTCAAACTACCTTGTTAGGTGGGTATAATTAACACCATCTTATGGATAAGAACACTGACCCACAAAGAAGACAAGGCACCAGCCGGGGTCACTCATTCAGGGAGTGGCTGGTCCAGAAATCGAAGCCAGAAAGTCAACTTCTAGAGACTGCATCACTGAACGTGACTCTCCTGGCCTCTTGGACACAGAGATGTGCCACCCAGCTCTCCTTTCACGGAAGCATCTGCTGCTTCAGGAGTGTGGTCAGCGGACAGCCAGAGAGCTGCTCCATCAAGGTCTACACATGCAGAAGGCTGTGTCCTCAAGGTCATGCCCTGCCAGGGGCAGCCCACTAGCAGTGACCAAGCAAGGCGTGGACAGAAATTCCTGCCATCTGGGCCCAGCACAGGACACTCCGAGGGGCAGTACGTGCTCCAGAGCTCCCCACGGTGTCGGCCAGGACTTTTAGGCTGACACCACAACTCTTCTACTGCTTCTGTCCAAACGTGCTTCCCCACTCTTCCCTCAGCAGATGTGGATTCCAAAGAAATACCTCAAACCTAAACTATGTCTCGGTGCCTGCATCTGTCACCTGAGCCACCAACTTTACTAACAGAGATGTCTATTGAAGGAATGAATGACCATGTGGATAGAAGATGAATACACTATTTAAGCATTGGGTTTTGCATAACAATCCATTCAACAAATAAATATCCTCCCACTGTGTTCCAAGCACCTTCCTAGGCAAGAACAAAGCACACAAGGTCCCTAACCTTAGATGCTGATGGCATTTATTGGGCCAATATCAGTGGCTCTCAATCTTTTTCTTAATTTAATTTTATTTATTTATTTGAGAGAGAGAGAGCACACATGCATGCATGAGTGGGAGGAGGGGCAGAGGGAGAAGCAGACTCCCTGCTGGGCTCGACCTGGGGCTCAATCCCAAGACCCTGGGATCATGACCTGAGCCGAAGGCAGACGCTTATCCGACTGAGCCACCCAGGCGCCCCAGTGGCTCTCAATCTTGATTGCTCACGAAAATCACCAAGGAGTTTTTTTGGTGTTTTTGTGTATGTCTTAACCATGCCCAGGGCCCACTGGAATCGAGCTGAATAAGAATAAAGTGAAGGCAGAGAACCAGAGCGCTAGAGGATTTATACTGGGCCTTCTCAAACTTTCCTGGGTATATGAATCACCAGCGACTCTGGTTAATACCCACATTTGCCCAGTAGGTCTTAGGTATGGCTGCCAGAGGTGGTGCTGATGCCAAACCACACCGGATTTAAGAGATGAAAGATGCAAGGAAGCATAAGGTAAACATCAATAGGGGCAGAGAGAGCCCCCAACATATGACATGCAATTATTTGATGATTTTACGTTATAGATTCAGACCCTGCACATTAAGATCTTACCAGTTTTAGAGAAACCACTGAACACCTTTCTATCATTCTTGTTTCTTTAAAGATAAGACCCCCAGCTCAAGTGACTGTAAGTGTGAATACTGTAGAAGAATATAGAACACCAAACCATTTCTCCTTATACCATTTAAATATTCAAATAAAACTTGGTATAGTTTACATTTTGCATTTAGATGCTGAGCATACAGACTCGAGTGTGCGTGCGTGCGTGCATGTCTGTGTGTGAGAAAAAGAATTCTGAATGT
This sequence comes from Halichoerus grypus, assembly GCF_964656455.1. NCBI lineage: Eukaryota > Metazoa > Chordata > Mammalia > Carnivora > Phocidae > Halichoerus > Halichoerus grypus. The sequence goes on along the minus strand of NC_135721.1, from coordinate 129,624,936 downwards.
ATCAAGACTTTTCTTCTTTCTAAACACAGTCATCTTCACAAACAACTTTGACAATACACTTTCATTTTGTCAGAGTTGCTTGGGATGAAATTCGCTCAGCCATTAAAAGGTGGGAAAGTGTCCTGCTGCTGTGTACATAAGACAAGGCCACTGTTTTGTCATATGTCAGCTACCCATCAGTCGAAGCAGAGAAAGCGATTGGTACATGATGGGGTCGGTAAGAAGCCCTCCAAACCTTAATTATCGGAGTGCCCCCCAGTTTCGCTGGGCTTGTCAGTGACTCCTGACAAGCTCAGAGGCAGATGAAAAGACAGTGCATCACCAACTGGTTAATTAGCAGCAAGCACAAAGCAACCCAAATTACGAGCCCAAGAAAATATGCCACAGAGATGTATTTTGTACACGGGATTTAAGCAACGCATGCAAGGGGGAAATGGTGAATTTTTCATATTCCAAAAAGTATCTCGATTGTTCTTTGGGATCAGCTTGGGCAGAAAGGAAGATAAGTCACTCTTTTATACCTCAAAGAGTTCCTGAGAGCCTACTGTACTCTGGTCCTGAGGCCAGGAAGAGGAATCTAGGGTGGCTGATCCATTCGTTCCTTCTTTGGTGCATTCATTCAACAAATACGTATTGTTGTCTGCTGTAACCCACTAGGATCCAAGCACTGAGCTAGATTCTAGGGATGTGGTTATAGAAAACAGGCATATTCCGATGCAGGCTACAACACGTATGGACCCAGAAGGCATATGCTAAATGAAATAAGCCCGTGGCAAAAGGACAAATAGCGTAGGATTCAGTCTTATGTGGTACCTAGAGCAGTCACATTCATAGGACAGAGAAGAGAAGTGTGGTTGCCAGGGGCTAGGGGAACAAGGGAATGGGAGTCACCGTTTCATGGGGGCAGAGGCTCAGTTTGAGAAGATACAGGGGCACCTGGGTGGTACAGTCAGTTGCACATTGGACTCTTGGTTTCGGCTCAGGGTGCGATTTTGGGGTCAAAAGATCGAGCCTCCTGGCGGACTCCACACTCAGTGGGGATTCTGCTTAAAATTCTCTCTCTCCCAGGGGAACCCTCCTACACCATTGGTGGGAATGCAAGCTGGTACAGCCGCTCTGGAAAACAATATGGAGGTTCCTCAAAAAGTTGAAAATAGGGCTGCTGTATGACCCAGCAATTGTACTACTGGGTATTTACCCCAAAGATACAAATGTAGGGATCCGAAAGGGCACCTGCACCCCAATGTTTATAGCAGCAATGTCCACAACAGCCAAACTATGGAAAGAGCCCAGATGTTCATCAACGATGAATAGATAAAGAAGATGTGGTATATATATACAATGGAATATTATGCAGCCATCAAAAAAATGAAATCACACCATTTGCAATGACATGGATGGAACTAGAGGGTATTATGCTAAGTGAAGTAAGTCAATCAGTGAAAGACAATTATCATATGATCTCATTGATATGTGGAATTTAAGAAACAAGGCAGAGGATCATAGGGGAAGAGAGGAAAAAATGAAACAAGCTGAAACCAGAGAGGGAGACAAACCATAAGAGACTCTAAATCATAGGAAACAAACTGAGGGTTGCTGGAGGGGAGGTGGGTGGAGAGATGGGGTAACTGGATGATGGACATTGGGGAGGGTATGTGTTGTAATGAGCACTGGGTATTACATGGGACTAATGAATCACAGACCTATACTCTTGAAACAAATAATATATGTTAATTAATTGAATTTAATATAAAAAATTAAAAAGATTCTCTCTCTCTCCCTCCCTCTCCCTTTGCCCCTCCCACTTGTGCTCTCTCTAATAAATAAATAAATCTTTTAAAAAGAAGAAAAAAATGCTCTGCAAATGGATGGTGGTGATGCTTATACAATGTGAATGTGCTTAATGTCACTGAACTATACACTTAAAAATGGTTAACATGGTAAATTTTATGTTATGGATATTTTACCACAATTTTAAAAAAAATTTTTTTAAAGAACAACAAGAAAAAAAGACACCCAAAGGCAAGATTCCTGCTCTAAGAGAAATGACAGCCCAGTGGGAAAAGAGATATGAAATAAACTGAAAAGATACAACTATACATAGAACTGCTATGAAGGAGAACAGGTCCCTCCCACCAGGGTCAATGTGACTAATTTTCCTAAATGCAAAAACAACCACGATATTATTTGCTTTTAGAAGCATTCCTCACTTCGCAAACAGATCTCTCTGAACATAGCACTCCTGAGTATGTTGAAGGTTTTTAGATAAATCATTCACCACATAACTACGTCCTAAAGGCAGAGAATTGTCAAGATAAAGTGTTACAAAGCAGTGCCAATTGAAAATCAATCAGAAATTATAATAAGCATCTTGGTAATTACAGCAAAAACTACTGGAAAAAATGATCTAACTCGTAAAAGTTTACTATAGACCCAGTCTTACACACTTACCCCTATAAAATGGTGCGATGGAAAAAAAATCCATAGGAGGCTGCATGGTTTGCATATTTAATAGATACAGTTATTGCTTGTGAGCATAATATTCCATATTTACTTGTCCAATATTCCTGCTCCTGCTGATTATTTGAGCATTGGTGTTTTTCAAAATATAAAAACAGCATGTCACTTCAATACACACTGCTATTGTGCAAAGGGTTTAAACTTTTGTGCCTTTGTTTAAAAAAAAATCCTTAGCAAAAGCTTCTCATTAAAATGTAGAGAAGATAAGCATCCAAAAATTTAACTTGGAACTTGCATTGAGAAAAAAAAAAGGGGGGGAAAAACTACACAAAGCCTTTGGATTGAACACTGTGCTTTTATCCTCTGACAACGTGGCAAACTTTCAGCATTTCCTGGAATATTTTCCAGCTCCTTTAAACACCTGAAGGGTTTCTTGCATGTTGGGCTGGTTGGCAGGGAAGGTGTGAATAAAGAGAAAATAGAGCAGAAGAGAGAAAAAAAAAAAAAGAGAAAGGGTACCTTTTAGATTCACCCACCAAATAATCACATCCCTTAACAGTAACTTTATTGGGTCTAAAGCAAAGAAAATGCTGCCAGGATAATTAACAATTCTGGTTTTAAAAAGCCGAAGTTGATTATCTAAAGGGCAGGGTGCTCTTTAAATTAAAGATGATATCAGAGGCATTTACAGCAATATATGTTATAGCCATTGATATCACACATAAATATATAGGTTAGGGGTCCTCTTCCAACCTCCCAGAAGAGCCCAGGCAGGTGAAACTATGGAGTGGAGCGGGCTGGGTAGGGACAGAGGTGAGCTAGAGAGAACATGCTTTTCATAAAATGTAGATGTTTCTCTGCCAACCTTGGCCAGGCAGACGTGGCCCTGTATGGACAGAGCTTCCAAATTCCAGAAGCCAGAAATTCTAATCTTCACGTAACATTTTCCACTTTTTAAATATTGACGCATAGGTAATTTTATAAATATGCATAATTTTATAATTGCTATGCAGGCCAATTAAATATATCTGCAAGCTGAATTTACTGGGGACCATGCATTTTGACCTATGTCCTAGTTGTTCCCAGTTCCCAAACATGGTGGCGGGAGAATATTTTGGCTGGCCGGCCCCACCAAATCCTTTGGAGACAGGTCCCACCCAGGGAGCAGAAGCAGCCCTGAGTCCTCGTGAGAGGCTGGCTCACCATGCAAGGCCTTCGGGAATGCTCTGCTAGGCAGGAGATTTCATAACCTTGGCCTTGGATGCCTTAGGTGACGTCAAAGAACCACCCTCCAGTGAGAAGCGTGGGCTTCAAGTCTTGGCTTGGAGACCATCCAGCAAGCACTCCCTAGACACAGGAAGAACACACTCTGGGCTTTGCATAAATGCCTTTCCATTTCTTCCTTGCTCTCCCCCTACTATAACCCAAACAATATGAAGGTTGTGCTTTCCAGAAGTCACAAATTGTTTTCTGCGTGAAGATGTGGGTCCATGAAGACAGAAGAGAATTAGAAACAAAATCTCAAGATCTATCTTTGGCAAAGAAATTAAGGTATTTCTTCTAGCTAGTTCTTGCCCCAGTTTCAAATGGTTGTCCATTCTTTTTTTCTTCCCACCAAAGAAATACCTCGTAAAGGAAAGTAGGAGAGATATCTGATACACTACAGATACGTTTCCTTAGAAAAACAAAATAAAACTTCCCTTTGATATGCCCAAATCTTCCAAGCTTTAGTACCAGATTCCCAAACTAGCAGTTTTGGGGGAGAATATGACCTTGAAATAGTCGTATTTGCCTTAGCACAGGTTTATGTGTTGTTTTGTTTTTAATATTTTTAATTTTACCATTGGGGGTGTGCACTCTTTGGTTTGGCCACATGCCCCACCCTTCCCACTTGTCCCAAACCCAATTTTTTTTTTTTTTTTAGGAAGAGGAGAAATGTGGACACTCCTCTGCTCAAATAATGTCTGCCCATCAGTTGACCCATTTAGCAAAAATTAGAGGTATCCATGACAATATAAATAAAGAAGCAGAATAAAATGGGAGGATGAAGAGCAAACTCTCTACCTTTTCCCAAAGAAATATGCCCATCCCCAATGATTTTTGTCCCTTTCAGTAAATGGTAACTCCATCCTTCTCATTGTTCAGAACATTGTGGCCATCCTTGACTTCTCTTCCTCTCACACTTCACAGCCCAATCAACAGCAAATTCTATTGGCTCTACTTTGAAAAATATCTTAAATCTGCCCCCTTCTCACCACATCCGCAGTCACAACCCTCCTCCCAGCCACCATGATATCTGGCCTGATCTACTACTTCTGCCCTACCCCCTCAATGGTCTACATTTTACCCAGTTTTCAGACTAATCATATTAAAATCAAATTCTTATTATGCCCTCCTTTTCTTCAGCATTTTTTTAATTCTTTTTTTTTTTTAGATTTTATTTATTTGAGAGAGTGAGAGAACATGAGTGGGGGGATGGGAGGGAGAAGCAGACTCCTCATTGAGCAGGGAGCCCGACGCGGGGGCTCGATCCCAGGGCTCTGGGATCATGACCTGAGCTGAAGGCAGCTGCTTAACCGACTGAGCCACCCAGGCGCCCCTCTTCAGCACTTTCCAATGACTCCCACCTCACTAAGTTCTTATATAGCCTACCAGGTTTCCTATTCTCTCCAGGAATCCAGCGCACGGATAACCTTGTTTTTCCTCCAACATGCCACGCACATGCCCACTTGCTGCTGGTCCTGCCCGGACTGCTCTTCAGGGAGAGCCCAGTGGTTTGTTCTCACTTCCTTCATGTCTGGGCTCAGGTCACCCCCTTCTCACAGAGGCCTTTTCTAAAAAATCTTATGTAACAGAACAACGCCAGCCCCATGGCTTCCCCTCCTATCTTTATCCCAGTTCATCTTTCTCCACGGCACTTCCCACAATCTGACAAACTATGTAGTTAGTTCTTTTTCAGATTCCCTCTACTGGAGGTGAGCCCCAGGAGGATAAGAATTTTATTCTGTCCACTCCTTTATCCTCAACTCCTACAAAGTGCCAGGCACATAGTTAAGTACTCAATATCTATTTTTTGAACAAATATTGGAATCAGACAGATGGACATGTGAACTCCAGCTCTCATACTTATTAGCTACGTGACCCTGGGCAGGTCACATTACCTCTCTGAACTTCCAGGTAATCACCTGTTAAATGTGATAATAATCTTCTCCCAGCAAGGTATATAGGCAACGCATTTTAAGTGCCCACATGGATAAAGGATAGCTGTTCTTATCATAGACGCTGCTTACCTCCCACCTCTCCAACATCTCGGTTCACCCTGATCCAGCCACACTGGCCTGAGCACTGTTACTGAAACATACCAAGAGAGATCCCACGAGACCTTGGCACCTGCCGCTCCATTTGCCGGGAACACTGGTCCCCAGCTCTTGGCATCACAAGCTTCTCATCCCTCAGGTTGTGGCTATGATGGCACCCCTCTGCAGATGTCCCTTGCCACAGTGCCTCAGGTACCCCATCAGCCACACTCAATTACATCATTGGTGTATTCCTCGATGGACTTAACACCTTGTTTTTCATTTGTTTGCTTGCCCTCTGAATGGCTGTCCCCACGAGAAGACAAACTCCAGGAGGAGAAAACTCATCAGTCATGTCCACCGGCACGTCCACTGTACCTGGCACATAAGACACACTTAATAAGTATCTGTTGGATAGATAAACGAAAGACTTCAGGGCGGAAACACACATGGAGAACAATGTACGTGCATAGTCATGTGTTTTTATGCTCAGCACGGTAGAATCTCAGTCCCTCATGGATTGAGGATCGAGCGATGAGGGAAGAGGGAAAAGCAGAATGGCAAGAGACCTTTGAAGGATTCTACAGCCCGAAGGAAGAGACCTGGGAAAAAAATTTTTTTCAAAGAGGAAAGTGATAGTATAGTTTGAAGAAGGTACTAAAATAGAAAAATCATCAGTCTTATCCAGATGACAACAAAGACCTAGGAAAATAAGGAGCCTTTGGCCAGAATCACAGCTCTAGTATTTATAGAGGACTGGCAGGACATGGAGGAAGCTAAGGACCCCCTCGTGATTCGTGTCTGAGCAGACAGAGCAAAGCATGGCTAGTGGGGAAGTAATTAAGGCTGGATAATTCAGGGCCAGCTCATCTTCATTCCGCTCCTGCATGGAGACAGTTTTGCCCTTTGGGCATAGATATTGAAATGCCTCCTCCCCTTTGGGATTCAAAACAGAAATGAAAAACATCCCTCTAAAAAAGGTCACGACTCAGGTTTGGGAGATTTGCCAGTGCAACCCAGAACCAGATCAAAAAATAAAAACACTACTTCAGTTTCTGTGGCGGCTTGACACAACCCTGAGTGTCTAAATGGAGTCTGTAGCATGGGAAGACAGAGACATGGCAAACTTCTGGGCAGAAGACACAGCCAAACTCGGTCGCACAGAATTCAAGGATCTGCTTTGATGTCTAACGGTATTTTAAAGGTGTTATTTATCGTCATTTGGGAGAACTGGCATTGAAACATCGGTGTTTTGCTTATGGTCAGTTGCATAAGCAGACAGAGAATGCTAAGCAAACTGGCAAATCTTGTCTTTACACTTCTGCAAATTCAAGGCAGATATTGAGGTGAATTTCCCATGCAGGACAATCAGTGAAAATTCATTTCTTTCTTTCCTTTAGTGTTCCCTATAATTCACTCTGATCATGGTGTATAGGCAGCAAGAAATGCCTGTTAAAAAAGGGCTTTTAAACTCTTAGTTGTTTGCAGAATATTAGTAACACTATAAAAAGTTTATGTTAATTAATGCTGCATTTTAATAGATTTCCTGGAAGTTTGTAACTGCATACTATAAAGGCTTTCAAGATAATGTATTATACTGTGGTTATCATAAACTCCAAAGCATCCTTTTATGTCTCAATAACTTTCCCCCAAAAGTTACAGTATTTAAAAGATTCAAATGTAGAAATAAAAAGAAAAATTTTTCCCACCAGGGGATATTTTAAATTTTTATTTCTCTCATCACGATCAATCTCATTTCTCAGCAACACTGTACTTAAGCTTGCTTGTTAAGTGCAAAGCCATCTGCGTGTTCCATCAGCTGTATTAGGATAGACCGTCCCCCACCGACTGTGGGGCCAGTATTACAGAGGTCAGGCAGGTCAGATACCCCACAACGTTCATATTCTTCTGTTCCAAGACTTCATATATATATATGAACATCCCTTACCGTTGTTCTCTCTCTGAATTTGGGCAAAAAGAATCATTTGCAGTTCAAAGAAGCACCATTTTTCATGTTCAGCAGGCAAACCAAAGGGGGAGTTTTATTGCAAGAGTTTCAAGAGAGATCAAATCCAAATTACACTTCCACATTTGGATTTGGGATACTGAATGTAAACCCCAAATGCAAGACCTTTGTAGATTTTTCAGGCAAAAGGAAGGCTTGTCTCTATTCCCCTCTGAAGGCTTGGAACATCTCATTCCAATACGAATCACCATTTCTCATGAAGGTAAACAATGGAGGTTTTCTTGTGACTTTGAAAAAGAAAAATAGTGTTGCCAAAGATAGAGTTGTGGTTGTTTTTTTTTTTTTAATGCAAACAACCTGAATAGTGGCTGCAATGGGCAAACTTTAGAACAGAAATCTGAAATTAGTTACACAAATGAGGTTCCATTTCACTCTCTTGTAAGGCGAATGAATTATAAACAAGGCCACCCTAAATCCAGTTGGACCCTCTGAAAAATATATAATACTAATACACACACAAATACCTCACCTTTCTCCTGCCAAATTATACATACAGTATTATGAGTGCTTTGTGGCTCTCAACGAAGGCCTTGGAAGCGATGTATCTCTTACTTTTCTCCATTCCCTAAGTCCCTGTTATAAAACATTTGTCATCTGGGCTCTGTATCCAACAGCATCTGCATTATATTATGTTTAATCTCGACTCCAGGAAAGGAATACATTTCCTGAACTTCTAAGCACTATTATGATTTTTCCATCAAAATTCTAAGCCCTCCCGGTGACCTTAATCGAAGATTCTTACTAGAATCTCAAACTGATCAAGATACATACATATAGGTATTTAAGCGTCCGTGTGTGCACACGCGCACATGCGGGCACACCAACTTCACTAGTTAATAAAGCCAAAAAATGAACAATCCAAGGTTGCAAACACTTAAGAGAATTAACAACTGCCAAAAACTCATGTAACTTGTGCGGGAGTCGCAGTCATCAGCTGTAGGGTGACCGACCCTTCCAGTTTGCCCAGGATGCAAGGGTTCCCACGATGTGAGATTTCAGTCCAGAAACCAGGACCGTCCCGGGCAAACTGAACAGTCAGTCACTCTAAACACTGCACAATGAAATTAGCAATGGAGATTTTTTTTTAAAAAGGTCAAAAAACTCCACATTCCTCTTAGAATCTATGATCTTACCAGAAGGAAAAAAAAAATGTATACTTTGCTATTATTAATCCTTTATTGTTATCATCCTGGAACGTGTATCTCCATTATAAACCCCCTTAGACCACTCAGTTTTCCCTCCCTCCCCCTGCTCCTCATCCTCCTCCCCCTTCTTCTTTCTCTCTCTACCCCCCCATATGTCTTGCAAAAAGTCTAATTTTACAAATACCACTTTTAACGATACTTTAGAGACTTCATCTAAATATTTGTCAATAACGCTCTTCTCTCCTCGCCCCTCAGTCCTGCTTCCCGCTCCCAAATAATGTAAATACCATTCATTAATTGAAAGCACATGGCGAATTTTGTGTCTCTGCTAAGCGTCTCTGTTATGGGGGCCATACTGTGTGAGTCACTCATGCATGGTCCTCAAGGAAGAGCCAGAAGATGGAAGGGAAATACAGCCTGAGGAAAAAGTCTATAAAGATTTCTCGCTTTCCTAATCCCTTTTCTCTAATGTTTCTTTGTAAATTTGTCAGATGGGAATGAAATTGGCTCATAACTCTCCAGACGTGAAGAGCATCTCTGAAGAAAATTACGTACTTGTCAAAGCAAGGGGGAATTTATGTTGGTGTTCCTGAGATGTGATTTTATTCCATCTATTTCCTTTGTGCACATCAGAGCAACTAGAGAGACAAAAAAACAACTCGTTTATGGGTATTTTTTTCACTCTGGTGCATTTTTTGCTTCTACTTTTCCCTTTTGTTTTCTTATTCCTCCCCCCCCTTTCTTCTATGTTTATTGCCAGTGACAGTAAACTTCCATACAACAATCCTGTGATGATATAGCAATGATTTCCACCAGTATAAGGCAGTTCAATCAGGCACTAAGATGATTTCCCCCTGGACAGTCCCAGAAGGTGCCGGTTACATTTTTGCGTCCTACCCGACGCTGGCCAGGGACGATCTGGATACAAAAGTCTTGTTACTGTTCCTTCCAGGTGGTGGCACACTTCCTGAAATTAAATTCTTTTCCCTAGACTGCATGTTATGGCTTGCACTTCCTGACTTTTGTTTTTCGAAGTTAGAAGCTGCAGAGCCTTGCTGGCTTGGCGGGCCCTCTGTAAATGACACGTCAACTGGCAAGGAATGTCAAGGCAGGTGTGCCTGGGTTCAGATCCCAGCTCTTCAAGTAACTGGCTGGGCAAAATGCTCACTGCTTGTGAGCTCGGGAGCCTCTCCTATTTGTTCCATAGGGAGATCAACTTCATGGGACCATCGTAGGGACAAAAGGAGAAAGCTTCCGGACAGGGAGAGGCTGTGTAGCTCTGCAGTAGGAAGTCTGAGCTTTTGCCCAAGTGACCTTGGACAAATTACTCAACCTCTCTGTTGCCTCAGTTCCCCCACCTGTAAAGTGGGCATGTTAATAAATAACCCTACCTCCCAGAGCTGTGATGAGGAGCACACAAATCAATAGAACCCTTACGAGCCTGCCTTGCATTTTCTAACTGCTTGCTATTTCATTGTAACATTTGCCAAGGGCCTGGCACAAAGTATTTGTTCAATAAATATTTTTCCTGTCCTCCTTTCCATAAGCTCCTTACTTGAAAGCCTGTGTTCATTCACTGCATTTCTTCAACACCTTGCACAAGACCTATCTCACCACAGGTGTTCAAGAAATGGAGAATTCATTAACTTCAAGAGGCCTTGCTCTTGATGAGATCCTATGTATTTTGTTCATTTCCCTATTTGCTTTGCAGGACCTTTTAAATACTGAGAATAAGGAAAACATTCTTTTAATGTTCAAGCTTACCAAAAACAAAAATGGTTCACTGAAAATTTAAGTAAAATGTCTTAGGGAAAGGGGTGTACAAGACACAAGGTGGTGGATTTTCAAACAAGCCAGAATTCTACAGGGGAACCGTAAGTGGTATTTCCAACCTTTCTGGAAGTCGATTCTCATGTAATAAAAAATAAGACAAATACTGTATGGATGTCTTAGATGGATTAGTAAGATTTTTCCAGAGGAGTTCCTTGAGGAAACATTAACTGGGAATTAGGGCAATTACTTACCTTAGGTAGGGAATAGCTAAGGAACTCGAGATCCCGGACGACAAGTAGATGGGACTTCTCCAGGAATAACCACACTCCGTGGGAGAGAAGGTACGTGCTTGCTCCTCCACCTTCAAAGTTCTGCTCACAGCACAGCTGAAATTCAGTGGGAACACTGAGGCTGGAAATGCACAAGAGGAAGTTCTTGCTGGGACTCTGAGCCTTACAGCTGGAGAATCCTACCCATAAGTGATTGTTATTCCACGTGCTGTAATTAACCTGGCATACCTGAAATTCAGTCAATTTCAGAACGCAGCGAGCCTGGTTAAGTGTTTTAGGGAATAGTTCAACGCTTCCAAAATGCCAACTAAGGGGAAAGCGGGTCTCCCAAAGATTGGGACACAAATGTAATTTTGTTTTCCTTCTGTTAGATAATGTTCAACCATTAAAGTAATTATAAGGCTTCAGGGAAGCCCTGCCTTCCCCCCCGCCCCCCACCAGGTCTATTTCCTCTGCTGTTCTGATCAGAACATACATTGTTTATTACCCCCTCGTTTACCAGCCCCCAAATATCATTACAATGTCTGTGCCATGATATATGTATGGTGGTTACCCTTTTAATGGATAAAAAAAGATTTAAGTACTTCATTCTGTTGCATTTTGACAGCTGTTAGCCATCATTTTTCTATTCACCTGCATTTAGCAATCCCATAAAGGAAGGCAATCTCCGAAGGAACACGGGCCGGGCACTGCAAGGTGATAATTCTGTATCACTCTGGCCTATAAATACCTGACAAGCTTTTGCTGAGTCAGCAGTCTGTGACGGAGTGGCAGCCATACCCTTTTATCTGTGTGAGTGTCTCACGGCAATTGGACCACCAGCCCCTGCAGTGAAAATCCATAGTATCGATCAGGCCATTTCTCCACTGTAATTCTTTTGTAGGAAATCCCTGATGACAAATTTTATCTGCACCACTTTTTGATCGCTGCTTTGATGTAAAGGATCTCCAAGGGCAGAGTTAAGCGCTGGGCCGTTCCACGTTATCAAGCAGCCGTTTTATTTACTGAAACTACAATTGTGGTCACACGCACGCACAAAGAGAGAGAGAGAGAGAGAGAGAGAAAGAGAGAGACAGCATACCGGGAGGGAAAAAAAATGGAGCCAAATAATATTTCAAAGAGAACAGAAGGCACAAGTTGTGGGGGGAGGGGTACATCGGCAACTTGATCAAACACAGGTCATCAAAGCTGTTCCCATTTGCAACTGCGGAAATAGTGCAGACAGTGTTTTGATAATGATGCTGAGATGATTTAGGGCTGTGTATGGAAATCGAGTTGGTCTATTTTTCTCCCATAGTCTTCTCTCCTCACCAGACCTGTTAAGCTCCTTTACGGTCTGTCCTCAATGTGTTAGGAGAATCCCTTTATCTGATGGTGTTCACCAGAGATTAGGATCAGCTACGAATCTGAGACCCAGATGAACTTCTGTAAAATACCCAAACCCCCAAAGAAAGAAGGGAAAGGTTACATAAGAACCTATATCCTCACAGAATTGCTAGTCTTGCTATTTCTGGGCATGAGTACAAAATGGAAAGAAATGTCCTTCCTTAGAGTCTGTATGCTGACATTTCCCCAGCTACAGATTAAAGAGCTATCCCCTTAAACCCCACGTGCCTGGGGTGTGTAAGGAAGGCTCTTCTGAATTGTTTAGGCGAGCACATACATTCATTCCTACTGAAGCCTGGTTTCTCAGCCTCCGGAGTGTGACTATTTGGGGCCAGAAAATTCTTTGTTGTGGGGGGCTGTCCTGCACGTGTTCTAGGATATTTAGCAGCACCTCTGGCTTCTACTCATCAGGTGCCTCAGTTGTGGCAACCGAAAATGTCCCTAGGCATTGCTAAATGTCGCCGGGGTGGAGGTGGGGCTATCCACCTGGGCGAAGCAGTGGTCAATGGGGCACTTGTAGGGGTCAGGGAGTGGGGATGAACAGAGAAAGAGAGAAGTATCCAAAAAGTGGGAGATGCACAGAGGTGAAACACATAATCATTAGTATCATAAACCAAATAGTGACTAAGCTGATTTTCCCATTTCGGTAGTCACAAACTAGATTCTCTTAACCCAAATTCCGCCCACAGAAGTTAATTTGGCCAGCAACTTTCATAATTGAACTTGAGCTCTAGGTGCCCCACCCCACCCCCATAAGTTTAAACTTGGAGGGAGAGATGAACCATGAGAGACTATGGACTCTGAGAAACAAACGGGGTTTTAGAGGGGAGGGGGATGGGGCGATGGGTTAGCCCGGTGATGGGTATTAAGGAGGGCACGTACTGCATGGAGCACTGGGTGTTATACGAAAACAATGGATCGTGGATCACCACATCAAAAACCAATGATGTATTGTATGGTGACTAACATAACATAATAAAATTAAAAATAAATAAATAAATTTGAAACTTGACTCTCACGGTGAAGTTACTGCCTGGCCTTTGAGGCATCTATGCTCTAATTCATCCTCATGATGATATTTCTAGTACAGTGGTTTCAACTGGGAAAGAACCTGCCTCTCAGGAGACATTCAGCAATATGTGGACACATTTTTGGTTGTCACAGCTGGGGTGGATGGGGAGGGCCTGGCATCTAGGAGGTGGGGGTCAGAGATGCTGCTAAACATCCTATAATGTACAGGACAGCCCCCCGACGACAAAAAAAAAAATATCCAACCCCAAGAGTTAATGGTGCCAAGGTTGAGACACCTGTTCTAGCTAATCTCTCCTCTCCTGCCGGGGCTTTCCTGTTTCCATTTGCTAGAAGCCAGAGAGAGAAGAAAATCTTCAGTCACTGGGCAGAGCAGTGTTGTTATAGGTATCTACCTCTCTCTTCCATCAGAGACATAAACAGTTCTTTACTGAAAAGCTCCTGCAGGGGCGCCTGGGTGGCTCAGTCGTTAAGTGTCTGCCTTCGGCTCAGGTCATGATCCCAGGGTCCTGGGATCGAGCCCCACATCGGGCTCACTGCTCCGCGGGAAGCCTGCTTCTCCCTCTCCCACTCCCCCTGCTTGTGTTCCCTCTCTCGGTGTCTCTCTCTCTGTCAAATAAATAAATAAAATCTTTAAAAAAAAAAAAAAAAGTTCCTGCCTCCTCGGCAGGGTCTCTCAACCTGATGTAAGGAAAACATCACCATCCTTCATGTCCTGGCCCTCCAAAATGTCTTGTTTCCATGGGGATGCTATCACACCTGATTCTCTATCTGAAAGCACTCCAACAGCAGCTAGAGAAAGCAAAAGGCTCACCGGGTGCTCTGGGTTCAACTGCCTTCACTCACACCCTTACAAGCCCTTGCTCAGAGCACTCGCCCAGCAGTGCTGAGACAGCCTCAGGTGGTTTTTTTTTTTTTTTAAAGATTTTATTTATTTATTTGACAGAGAGAGAGAGAGAGAGAGAGAGAGAGAGCGCACAAGCAGGGGGAGAGGCAGAGGGAGAAGCAGGCTTCCCGCTGAGCAGAGAACCTGACGTGGGGCTCGATCCCAGGATCCTGGGATCATGATCTGAGCCGAAGGCAGACGCTTAACGACTGAGCCACCCAGGTGCCCCCAGCCTCAGGTGGTTTTATTCCTCGCACGGCTTCCGCCACACCTAGGCAGCGAAAGCTCCCAAACTTGAAGCCAGTTCATTAAACAGCTGAAAACTATAATTCAGCGACTACACTTACGTGCAGCTTGTTAAATATTACCTCCTTGGAATTTTAGCTCTCGTCCTGGAGTTACGCCTGGTCTGTGCTGATGCCCACAGAGGTCAAGTGGGACGACAGACCAGTGAAGCTGCTGTGGGGGGCAGGGAGGTTGCCAGATGAAACACAGGCTGCTCAGCTAAATTTGAATTTCAGATAAACAACAAATCATTTTTTAAAATTTCAAGTAATTTTTAAATACATTTTTTTTACTATACGTATGTCTCAAATATGGCATAGGACATACTTGCACTAAAAAATTATTCAGTTATCTGATATTCAAATTTAACTGGGCTTCTGTATCTTAATATCAAAATCTGACGATCACGGTCTGGGATAAACTGGAGAGAATTCGTTTCATCTAAAGAAATCTACTGGTCTGCAGATTTGGCTGTGAAGGCAGGCAGGTTGCCAGATCTGATTTTTGTAGGATTTTTTTTTTTACTGGGCAATCTTGTGATTGTACAATTCTGGCAACTAATTTTTTTAAAAATATCTAACAATGTCCCATGGAAGAAAGCAAGTAGGTCTGCAGGCTGCCTTCAGCTTGGGGCCACAGGCTCACAACTTGGCTGTCAAAGGACATGCATTTATTGGGTCTTTATCACAAGCCAAGCACTGGCTGTTAGAAGGGCCCCACTTGTAACTCACTAAGTCCTCCCACCAGTGGAAGGCATAAAGGATTATCATCATCTCCATGGAGAACATCAGGAAAGCCAGGTCCAGAGAGCATAAGCATTTTGGCCAAGTGGATGCCATAAGTGGCAAAGTTGGGGGTTGAAACCAGGCAGTCTTCACCCTTTCAGGAGAAAACACCCAACAGATAGTTTCCCAGGGGGCTTAATAAGAGTAATAAAGTTGGTTCTAGGTACCTCCTTGCAGACACTAATTATGTCTCCTCAGCCAGGACTGGATCTGTAACAGTACTGTGCCGGGGCCATATTGGAGTCTAAGGCTAAAGGGAAAATCTGCAGTACTGACCCTGCCTTTATTTAAAATGTTGATATTTTGTTCATCGTGGATTTGGACTTTGGGCATTCATTTAGATTTTTTTCTGTTCTCTTTTTATGATTTTATTTATTTGACAGAGAGAGAGA